>NC_048604.1:43610643-43849421 GCF_003668045.3 Cricetulus griseus | reverse complement strand
TTATGCATCTCAATTGCTTCCCTTCTAAGGAAGGCATTTAGATTTGAGCGAAAAGTATGGAGACAAGGGAGGACAACATTTCAAGAGGCATTTTTCTTCTCTATAAAGGAAAGTGTGTGAAAACATTAAAGACTGATGTGTTTTTCCAAAGGCAGACCCAAGCACTCCCCCAAGGCAGGCAGGACACAGATGCCTGAACAACCCTATGGTTTGACAAGGCCAGCTGAGCCAGAAGGCCATAGGGAGAACAAGAGAAGGAAGGCCCCCAAGGGTTGGAGGGCTCAGGTTGTAGGCTGGGAAGTTAGGCCTAGCTGTCTTCATCGTCCTGGTCCTCATCCTCATCCTCTGGGAAGTGAGCTTGCTTCTTTGGAACATTCCAGTGCAGACACTGGGCCAGGTTCTCAATACAGTCCATCACGGGGTGCAAACACAGAAAGAGGACAGCTGGTATCAGGAGGTTGTGATGCTGATGCTGTCTCCATGGCACATTTCCTGTCTCTTCTGTCCATCAAAATACACCCATGCAGTGTGACAACAAAGTCTTCAGCTAGACCGCTGCGGGGATCTCCATCTGACAGAATGATAACCAGGGGCAGATGGGTGTAACCCCGATGGCTTGCACGTTGGTGTGGACCATCGAAGTCGCAGCTGTATATGGTGTGCTAGCCATGGGGTGGAGATGACCTCTCCATTGCCCTCAACAGTGTTGATAGAGTGTCCATCCAGGTAGACATCTACGGTCGACAGGCATGAGGAGGGCCTCCGAGAATTACTCCATCATTGAAGACTTGGTATTAGGTGACCTGCTTTCGGTCTTCTATGTCCCGGCCGTTTTCACTGAGGCCATTATGATACTGTCAAGTTAGACTTATACTGCAACCTAAAATTGAATTCAAGAGGATGGGCCTGAATAATTGCATGTATTTTTTATTTTTAGCCTGCCGTTTTTTGAAGAATAAAAAGTTTATCATGATTATTATTATTATTAGGTTTTGAATGACAATAGATTGTTTTCTTATCCAAGAAATGCCATAAAATTATTATTAAAACACTCAATGGATACCCATAAAATATATTCAAAATTAGTGATGCAGTTGCTTTCAGGCAGTATAAATGCTGGACCACTCTTCATGCCTTCATATATACCCCAATCCCTCTTCTCTACAGTGTGGGGATGTAGTTCAGTGGTAGAGCTCCTGCTTTACAAGCATGAGGTCCAGGGATTGATTCCCGGTGCCTCCCCCACCTTTTAGCTGTTCCCTTTCAGTATCTATTCGTACAAGGTGTGACAGATTTTAACTACCTGTTGTGAGGTCAAAGTTCCATAGCTAATTAGTGGATGAAATTGCTCATCTGTCACCTGACAAAGATCTTCAAGATCTTCATCTATGACTTGATAACATTTTCGTGAAGACGACCATAGTCTGGTGAAGAACGTGGCCATGCCTCCAGGGATATGATTTCTTGTAACAAAGAAGCTAAGCTCTGCTTTCCTGCTGGTGGCAGTTTCTCCAGTGGGTTAGATTTCTAGGGTGATAACAAGGGTGAAGAGTTCTTGTAGACAGAGAAAGAGAGGAAGAGCCATTGCTGGTTACTGAAATCAGGAAGCATTTGTGTTTGTCATAGAAACCTGGGGTCATTATGGCGAGCATTTTCAATGGCTACCCAGGCGAATTTCTCAGTTTCTATTGACTGACTTTGTGAGTTTTGTATGGTTTTCATGGGAATTATTTATGGTATAAGTTTGTGTAACTTTCCACCTCATGGACTTGTATCTTTTCAGTTCTCATCCTTGTGTTTGGAATAGTAGGCGATTTAAAGTTTTAAGTATTCCTCCTTCCGGGGTCATTCAGTTATGGCTTCATTTTTAAATTAATTTTATTTTAAAGTAAAAGGAATCTTAGATTACATTCCAATCACACTATCCTCTGCTCACATCTTCTAACCCCGGCCCCCCCACAATGAGTCCCCCATGAACTCCTGAGAGAGCATTTAGCCTCACATAAGGTGTCATCATCAATGTCTGTCACATCAATAGGTTCAGGACCTAGTCCCTAGTCCCTCGCCCGTGTGTCTAGACTGAGAGAGTGTCCTCCCCCGTGTGTCTAGACAATTGTTCTTGCAGATGACATAAGTTTCGTTCACATCTAGCATGTCAGGAGGTTCAAAATTGCCTTGAACTCCAGCTCCAGGCCGTCTGGGTCTTTTTTGTCAGTTTTGGATTGTGTTTACAATCTGAAAAAGAAAAACCATATGATCATCTCACTAGAAGATGAAAAAGCCTTTCACAAAATTCAACACCCCTACATGATAAAGGTCTTGGAGAGATCAGGGATAACAGGAACATTCCTAAACATAATAAAGGCTATATACAGCAAACCAACTGATAACTTCAATCTAAGTGGGAGAGAAACTCAACATGATTCCCCTAAAATAAGGAACAAGACAAGGCTGTCCAATCTCTCCATACCTCTTCAATACTGTGCTTGAATTTCTTTCTAGAGCAATAAGTCAACAAAAGGAGACCAAGGGGATACAAATTTGAAACAAAGAAGATAAACTATTACTGTTTGCAGATAATATGAGAATCTATATATAAGGGACCTGAAGAATTCTACCAGGGGACTCCTACAGCTGATCAACACCTTCAGAAAATGACAGGATACAATTTAACTCAAAAAATTCAGTAGCCCTACTATATATAGACAATAATTATGCTGACTAGGAATTCTCATCTCCTAGCTGAGTCTTAATAATCATAAAGCTATATATTTTACGAGACTTATCTCTTAGAGGAAGCCTTCCACTGGTGCCCTTGCTTGCAGGCAGATTACATGGCTACTCCAGAGCAGAGACCAGGAGGAAGTGAGAAGGGCTGACATCCTTCTTGCCCTTGCTTATATATGAGTCTCCCTGCTATGTCACTTCCTGCCTGAATCACCATTTCTTTACTACATTCCTCAGAATCCTCCTTGACTCCTAGTACAGCCTAACTTGGTGCCTCATTTGCAAAGAGTACTTTATTTATCGCCCAATAAGACAAACACATACACAGAAGCACTTCCCACATCAAGAGAGTGTTGCTAAATTTGGTATTA
The DNA here is from genome assembly GCF_003668045.3 of Cricetulus griseus. Taxonomy (NCBI): domain Eukaryota; kingdom Metazoa; phylum Chordata; class Mammalia; order Rodentia; family Cricetidae; genus Cricetulus; species Cricetulus griseus. The sequence goes on along the minus strand of NC_048604.1, from coordinate 43,846,323 downwards.
TTGCTTTATTTTGTTAGTAATATTCCGGTATTGTTGTATTTCTATGGTCCAATATAAAGAAAAGAAACAATATATTCTACTCCTTACTGTTTTCTCATGGATCTGATACACCTTTCTCCATTCCATCAGTGCAGGAAGTTTAGGCACGTGCCACCAATCTGTATTATAGTAAATCTTTGTGCCACAAGTTCTGAGACCCACTGCCACGTGTGTGCTTTAAGTGAGCCGCCCGTCTGAGTTAGGGCCCAAATTAATACACAGAAACCTGTATTAAGCTTCAAATGCTGCTTGGCCAATGACTAGGATTCTCATCTGTTAGCTCTGTCTTAATTATCATAAATCTAAATATTTTGCAAGACTTCTCTTATAGAGGAGGCCTTTTGCTGGCACCCTCTCTTGTCGGTGGCTCACATCCCACCACTGGAGGATGCAAAGGGGAAAGGAGACACTTCCTGTATCTACTTGCTTAAATGATTCTCCTTGCTATGTCACTTCCGGCCTGGATCACCACATCTCTACTATATTTCCCAGAATCCTCTTTGACTCCTAGTCCTGTCTAACTTGCTGTCTCATTGGCCAAACCGAACTTTATTCAACAATCAATAACATAAACATACACAGAAGTACTTCCACCATCAAATCTGGGGTAAACCTAGTTTTTTTTTTATTTTTTATTTTTTTTTTGCTGTTGTTGTTTTGGGCGATTTTTTTTTGTTATTTTGCTATTTATTGTTCCTTGTCAATTTAGTGAAGGCTTTGATAAAAACATTGCAGTTTCTCCCACAGACGGATTGTGCATCTTGGGCATCTCTCTGTAGCAGTGTTTCACAGTCCTATCATACATCCATGCTATGTAACCATGGTAGTCTTATAAGCTCACTACTACAATTCACAAATTCCTGAAGGGAGATACATTATTTCCAAATGCTGAGTAATGTCTATTGTGGTCCCATCTACACCATCTTAGTTATGCTTCTCAATTGCTTCCCTTCTAAGGAAGGCATTTAGCTTTGAGTGAAATGTATGGAGACAAGGGAGGTCTACGTCTCAAGAGGCGTTTCCCCTGTGCAGTTGCACAACATGGTTGTGAAAGAAGTGCGACACAAAAATTGTTACCCTCAGGGCATTTCTTGTGTACCCCTCATATTGAAAATCCTTTCTTTTCCTATACAATATATCCTGATTACAGTTTCCTCTATCTTTACTACGGCCGGTTCCTGCCCTACTCCCATGTCATCCAGTCCTACCCCATTTGTGATTCTGAATGGAAAAGAAAAGGCTTCCAGCAGTGGGAACAACATATCACATATTTAATTGAACTAAGAAACAAAACCTATGACATACAGGGTGGAACAGGGAGCTAACAGAATGAATGGAGAGAAGTCAGAAAGGCAAAAGAATCAGAGAACCCCTGGTATACACTGTCTGGATTTCTATGAAGATGCTAAGCTGAAAGCTGTGCTGTGTATACAGAGGACCTGGGGCAGAGTCATGGAGGATCTGTGTATTCTGCTTCAGTCTCTATGACTGCATATGAGCTTTGTTCAATTAATTTAGAGTCTGTGTTCTCCAGGTGGCACCATCCCCTATGGCCCTTACAAGTTTTCTGCCTCTGCCTTTCAGGGTTCTATCATCACTGAGAGAAGTTATTTGATGGAAACGTCATAGAGACATCCCTTTAATATAGCAATGTCCCCTTGAACATCACACCTACATCTTCGAATTTCTCAATTTCTTTTTGTTGACTGAATTTGGGAGCTTTCGTATGTTTTTCATGGGAATTATTTACAGTATAAGTTTGTGTAACTTTCCACCTCATAGACTTGTATCTTTATAGTTCTCTTCCATGCAGTTTGAAGCCAAGCAATTTTAAATTTTAAGTATTCCTCTTTCCCGGGGCATTCAGTTATACTCTTATTTTATAATTAATTTTTATTTAAAGTAAAAGGAATCTTAGATTATATACCAATCACACTACCTTCTGCTCCCATCCTCTAAACTCCCTCTAGTCCCCCCAGTTCCTGCCCTACTTCCATGTCATCCAGTCCCACCACATTTGTGATTCTGATTAGAAAAGAAAAGGCTTCCGGCAGTTGGAACAACACATTACAAATTTATTTAAACTAAGAAACAAAAACTATGGCATACAGGGTGGAACAGGGAGCTAACCGAATGAATGGAGAGAAGTCGGAAAGGCAAAAGAATCAGAGACCCCCCCTGGTTCACACAGCCTGGAGTTCCATGAAGATGCTAAGCTGAAAACTATACTATGGACACAGAGGACATGGTGCAGAGCAGTCAAGCAGGCTCTGTGCCTTCTGCTTCTGTCTCTTTGACTGCATATGAGCTTTCTTCAATTAATTTAGAGTCCGTGTTCTCCAGGTGGCCTCCATCCCCTCTTGTTCTTACAAGTTTTCTACCTGTGCCTTTCACAGTTCTATGATCACTCAGAGAAGTTATTTGATGGAAACATCATAGAGACATCCGTTTGATATCTTTTTGTTCCAAGGTCTTTCTGTCTGTCTGTCTCTGTCGAGGCACATCTAGGTAGTTTTGAATTTATGGGTATTGTGAGTCCAACAAGAATGCACATTTTGCAAGTGTCATTTTGGTAGCTGAAGGGTCCTGTTTGACCATGCCCAAGACTGGTATCTCTGGAAGGAGAGGCAGATTGATTCCAATATGGATTGATAGTCACTCTAAATCAATGGAGAAGAGACTGAAGCAGTAAACACTGGGAAAGTAAGAGTATGTGCCAGGACTTCTATTTATAAACACTGAAAAAAGGGCAGTGCCCTCTAAATCTTCACAAAGCATGTACACTCAAATATGTACACAATGAGTTCAGAAAGTTTAAAAGAACCTCTATAGAGTGTACACAGGATTTATATTGTCTCAGGAGCTGCTTCCCTGCTACAGGAGGAATATGGTGTTATCAGATACCTGTGCAAGGTGTTGCCACTGTCTTCTACGGAAGGATTCCTAATTATTGGGCCAGACTCAGAGACAGCTATCCATCACATGCCTGGCTAACCCATAGCAAAGCTGCCAAGTGACCCCAAGAGATTCAGGGGGAAAGGTATCTACCGGCTCTGGGGGAAAGCACTGCATCTAAAGGATGATTTCTGACCAAAAGTTTTAATTATTATCAAATGATAGATCAACCCATTTTGACCCCCTCAGAGTTTCAACAGAATGATTCATGGGAATTTCCTGATCTGCGATCTCAGGGGGCCCATGAGAGAGATGTAGGACACCCAACCCAGTTCTTATTTTGCTTTTCTAGAAATGCAAAATGTTGAAAAACTTTAAAGGCCAATGTGTTCTTCCAAAGTCAGTCCCAAGCTCTCCCCCAAGGCAGGCAGCCCATAGATGCCTGAACAGGCATGTGGTTGGACAAGGCCAGCTGAGCCAGAAGGCCACGGAAAGATTAAGAGAAGGAAGGCACCCAAGGGCTTGAGGACTCAGGTTGCACGCTGCAAAGGTAAACCTAGCTGTCTTCATCCTCCTGGTCCTCATCCTCATCCTCTGGGAAGTGAGCTTGCTTCTTTGGAACATTCCAGTGCAGACACTGGGCCAGGTACTCAGTACAGTCCGTCATGGGGTGCAAACATAGAAAGAGGACAGCTGGTATCAGGAGGTTGTGATGCTGATGATGTCTCCATGGCACATTTCCTGTCTCTTCTGTCCATCAAAAGACACCCGTGCAGTGTGACACCATAGTCTTCAGCTAGACCGCTGCGGGGATCTCCATCTGACAGAATGATAACCAGGGGCAGATGGGTGTAACCCCGATGGCTTGCACGTTGGTGTGGATCATGGAAGACGCAGCTGCTGCAGCTGTATATGGTGTGCTGGCCATGGGGTGGAGATGACCTCTCCATTGCCCTGTACAGTGTTGATAGGGTGTCCATCCAGGTAGACATCTAGGTTCTATAGGCATGAGAAGGCACCTCTGAAGATCGCCACTTCATTGAAGGCTTGGTATTACATAAACTGCTTTCGGCCCTCTGTGTCCAGGCCGTTTTCACTGCAGCCATTATGATACTATTAATTTGAACTTATTCTACAACCTAAATTTGAATTCAAGTGGATAGGCATGAAAAATTGCAAGTACTATTTATTATCAGTTTGCCTTGTTTGGAAGAATAAAAACTTTATCATGATAATTATTATTATTATTCCTTGAATGACAATGGATTGTTTTCTCATTCAAGAAATGCCATAAAATTATTATTAAAACACTCTATGTATGTTTTAGCCATAAATTATACTCAAAAGGACGCATGCAGTTCCTTTCAGGACCTACAAGTACTGGATCAATTTCCCACCCTTCATATATGCTCTAATCCCCCTAGTACCGCGATTAGGGGTGTAGCACAGTGGCAGAGCTCATGCTATACATGCCCGAAGCCTCGAGTTTGATTCCCGCTATTATCTACTCTTTTTAACTGTTCCCTCTCAGGATCTATTCTCTTTTTAATTGTTCCATTTCAGGATCTATTTGCACAAGGTGTGTCAGACTTAACTTCTTGTTACGAGCTTGTATTTGCATAACTACTTAGTGGATGAAATTGCTTAACTGTCACCTGAAAACTAGTGAGGTGAGGAGAACGTGGTCATGCCCGCAGGGATATGCTTTCTTATCGCAAAGAAACTAAGCTCTGCTTTCCTGCTGGTGGCAGTTTCTCCATGGGTATGATTTCTAGGGGGATAACAAGGGTAAAGAGTTCTTGTAGTGAGAGAAAGAGAGGAAGATCTGGGCGGAGGCATTGCTGGTTACTGAACACAGGAAGCATTTGTGGTTGTCATACAAACCTGGGGTCATTATGGCGAACAATTTCAATGGCTACCCAGGCGATGTCCTGGAAAGGAGAATTCCTGGTGTGTGCACTGAGCGAGCTTTTGGGTTCCTGGAGGTGAGTACCTGAATCTTCCTGAGGGTGGGAAGGCAGATGCAGGGATCCCACACCCAAGTAGGTTCACTCTCCCTTCGAGATTTGCAGCCAGGTGTCTGCAGAAGTAGAGAGAGTGGGGACCATCTGCCTCCTGCATGTGCTGTGCTGTCTGGACCTGGCTGTGCTGGAGCCATAGGAGGAGTGTTCTGGGGGAGGGAGCAGCAGGGAGATAGACAGTAGAGTGAGCTGTCTCTGATCCAAGCTTGCTGCTCCCTGAAAAGGGATCAGATTGCTCCCGCACGGGATCTGAGGGACATAAAGCAGGAAAGTCTAAAGACTAATCAGTGATTACCTCAGATACCTCTGTAATATGCAGTTGGTTAGAGGATTATTGTTCCTCCTTAGTAGTTTGTGAGTTAGTTTGGTTTTGAGACAAGGTTTCATTGTGTCCTACCCTGTCTGGGAACTCTCAATGAATCTCCTGCCTCAGTTGCCCTGTGAAGGGATTACAGGTGTGGGACACTGTGTGCTTGTCACCAGTTTGTGATTTTTAACTACCTTTTTTGTGGGTCCCCCCCTTCCCGGTGACCCTGTTCTCTCCTCAGTGTCCCTGTCCTGATGCTCTCTGCATATGGCATTAAAATTTCTATTGAATGTCTTATAAATAGAACCAGTCCTATCAATGTCCCCTTGAACAGCACACCTACCTCTCTCGTATTTTTTAGTTTCTATTTGTTGACTGATTTTGTGAGCTTTTCTGTGTGTTTCATGGGAATCATTTATTGTATACGTTTGTCTAACTTTCCTCCTCATAGACTTTTATCTTTTCAGTTCTCATCCTTGCATTTGGAAGAGCAGGCAATTTTACATTTTTAGTATTCCTCCTTCCCGGGTCATTCAGTTATAGCTTTATTTTTAATTAATTTTATTTAAATTAAAAAGAATCTTAGATTACATACCATTTGCACTACCCTATGCTTCCCTCCTCTAACCCCTCCCCTCGAGTCTAACAACAAGCTCAGGGAGGGTTAGGCCTCCCATAAGGGATCATCATCAATGTCTGTCACATCATTAGGGTTAGGACCTTGTCAGTAGTCGCTCTCAGGTGTGTCTAGGCTGAGACAGTATCCTGCCTCCATATGGAAAATTACTGGTTGTACTGCCAGAGGCCAGAAAAGACTGCCCAAGCCCCCAACTGACAGCCTGCTTGCTTAGATTCATAGTTGGGGTTTTTCTTTTTAATCCAGATTATTTTCCTGTGCCAGTTACAGTTTTTATTAGATGTCTTTTTTTGTGAAATCTCCAGCTAGGCACAGTGAGATGGATTTTCTTCTGTATGTTCTTTTTGACATTTATAGGCTTAAGTTTATATTCTTACTTTGTTGGAGAGGTAAGCTGTACAAATGTCTCTTTAGTTTCGAAATCAGCATGTTACCATACATGGCAGCATCACCCTAGAAATCCAAGTATTAGGCAAATGGATGGAAACAGAAGAAACCATTTTGAGCAAGGTAACCCAGTCACAAAAAGACAGGCATGATATGTACTCACTCTTACATGGATTTTAGACATAGAGTAAAGGATTGCCAGCCTGGAGTCCATGCTTCTGGAAAGGCTCATCAACAAGGAGGACCCTAAGAGAGACATAGATGGTCCCCTGCACAAGGGGAAAGGGACAAGAACTCCTGAGCAAATTGGGAGTATGGGGGGAGGGGAGAGGGAACTAGGAGAATGAGAAGGGGAGAAGAACAGGGGTGAGGAAGACAGGATGTGGCAGGGAGGTTGAGTTAGGGAAAGAACAGAAGAGAGCAAGATAAGACATACCATAATAGAGGGAGACATTATAGGTTTAAAGAGAAATCAGGCATTAGGTAAATGTCTGGAGAGCTACAAAGATGACACCAACTAACAATCTAAGCAACAGAGGAGAGGGTACCTCAAATGCTCTCTCTTGATAATGAGATTGATGACTAATTCATACACCATAGTATAACTTTCATCCAGCAGCTGGTGGAAGTAGAAGTAGACACCCACAGCTAAACCTTGAACTGACCTGAAATCCAATTGCAGAGAAGGAGGACTCCATACCAGGGTGGAGAAACACAAAGGAAAAACTGTACTGTACAAGGGAGAGCCCTTGGTCTCTAGACTGATAGTTGGGAAACCAGCATGGGACTGATCCATACCCCTTGAGTTTGCATTGTCAGTGAGGAGACCTTGGAAATCTATGGGGCCTCTTGTAGTGGATCAGTACTTATCCCTAGCATAGGAATGGAATTGGGAGCCCATCCCACATGGAGGTATACTCCCTTAGCCTAGACACAAGGGGGTTTTCCTAGGCCAAAGAATATGACAGAATTTGATGACCCCCCCCCCCATGGAAGGCCTCACTCACACTGGGGAGCAGAAAGGGTATGGGATAGGTAGGGTGTTAGTTGGGGGTGGGGTCAGGGAAGGAGGGGATGGTTAAGGACCTGGGATTGACATGTAAAATAATCTTCTTTCTAATAAACAAAGAAAATAACTCAAGAATTGGTGGTGTACACCTTACTCCCAGCACTCGAGAGGAAGAGGAAGGTGGATCTCTGTGAGTTCGAGGCCAGCCTGGACTCAAGACCAAGTGCCAATTTTGGGAAATTACCAATACAGAGCCAGGTAGAAATACAAGGGATTTTAATAAGGAAAAGCCTCACTTACAGAGCAACCTAGCCAGCCAGGGCACAGCAGTCTATACAGCAAGCCGAAAGTGAAACCGAAACAAGAAACAATCCACCTGACCAACTCTCTCTCTACTTCACCCTGAGCATGCCTCCCAGGCATGGTCAGGCACACCTTTAGTCAGTCCCTAAGCAGGAGTGGCTACAGCTTCCCCTACAAGTGCCAGGATAGGATCCAAAGCTACATAGAGAAACCCTGTCTCCATAAACAAACAAACAAATAAATAATAAATAAATGGCACTTGGAAAAAAGAAAGCCAAGTATTCATTCTGTACTTTGAAACTATCCATGATTTACAAAACTGTCTTTCCACCTAATAATCTCTGAAGCATATTGACTTTAAACTCATTTTCTTCTTATTTTACTTACATAGAAGTATTCATTTGAGATCATGCATTATTTATCTAGTAAGTTATACTACAGTTCCAGATGGGAAACAAAAATGTGATTTGAAGGATCTAATTATGTCCAAGCTCTTTCTTGAACTTAACAAGACAATGTAAAGAAAGCTTAATTCCCATAGGCCTAAACTTGCATGTAATAGGATAGATTTTGTTCAGTTCATCAACATGAAATTCCCACTTTAAAATTCTTTTATTCAAGGCTAGAAACACGGCTGAGCAGGTAAGCAAACAACTGTTCTTGCAAAGGACACAAGTTTCGTTCACATCTAGCATGTCAGGGGGTTCGCATCTGCCTTGAACTCCAGCTACAAGCCTTCTGAGTATTTTTTTATTCTGTTTTGGTTTATTAGGTTTTTGTTGTTATTTTTGCTTTTGTTTGCTTACTTGTTTACTTTGCTTTGTTTTCTTTCATAGCAGGGGGATGCAACACAGGTAGGGGGAATATGGGGAGACCAGTATGTGAACGGCAGTATTGCATTGTGTTTGCACATGTTATGATGTAGGTCCTAATTTATATTTGTGGGATATGGATATACACTTGCCTCAGTATTCTTTGCTTAAAGAACATCCTTTCTACACCAACTTGCCTTTGCATGTTTGTCAAATATCAGTTCTCCAGCAATCCAGGAATAATACATATATCAATAATCCCAGTGCATAAGAGGCTGCAGGGGGAGTATTGTCAGTCCTTCTCAGCCTAGACTGCACACAAGTTTGATGGCAGCATGAAATACATATAAATATGTTGCCTCAAAAGAGGCAGTGGTCTGTAAATGTTTGTGTGTAATCCTGGAGTGGTGATATGTATTTTTACTTGCCTGGTTAGATTCCTACAGCAGGATGGCCCATCTAATGTAGTTTAATATGCAGACCTCTTATCAAGCAATGCTCTTCTCTATCTTTATGTTTCTAAGATGCCCAATTCAATGCCTGATATACAAAGTTTAGAATACCCCACCCAATTAAAATAGGGTAATCTTATTGTTTTCCATTGATTCTATAGATCAGTTGTGAATCAATAAACATCTAACCAATAAATAGATGTTTGGCACATGAACATAATATGTCCTTCATTTATGTAGGTTGTCTTCAATTCAGCAATATTTTGACGTGTTTCAATCTATAGGTACTACAGATTTATATGGCAGGAGCATTCAATGAGTTTTGCACTGTTTTGATTCACATATACCTGATATTATTTTTAAAATTCAATTTCTAATTATTGTTTTTTTCCTGGGAACTAGCTATTAGATTTTCTGTGAACGGTCAGGAACAAAATGTCATCGGTACCCATGAAAGATGTTTTTGTTGAAAACATGGATTACTCCATGAATAGAGACCTTATTTGTTGATTGATGCAGTTTGCCCATATTTTCAAATCAGAGTTCAGAGGTCATTGACAGTCAATTGGGAGGAATGTTCTAGAGACAAGTCCATAGGCCATGTACACAGGAGCCACACTGAAAGAACATATTTAGTAGCTTTCAGCATACCGAGTGTGGTTAGAGATGAATATGTTGCAAGATGTGAGTTCACCTCTTGACTTGTCTGTAAACACTGTAATGGGTAGCAAGGAGCAAGGATTGTGAGAGGGAGAGGTGTTGTGTCTGTGGAACAGGAATTCCTAGACAGATGTTGGGACTGCAGAGACTGATGGATTAATGGACAGAACTTGAGTTATGTGGAGAGGAATGAAGATTGGAGCCCAGAGGCTAATTACAGTGTGTGCTCTCCTTACCCCATGAGTAGCCACTCCTTGGTCCCTCTGTGTTGGAACTACCTCACGTCTTGTCACTGACACATGAAGTTGGTCATAACATCTTAACAGAGTTTTTTTTTTAATCAGAACATATAACCTTAAAACAAAGTCTTAATAGTCTACCAGTCAAAGGACTGAATGTCATCACATGGCAGCTAACACATGTGCTGAAGTTTCTCTGCTTTACCTAACAGACAACTTACCATTTCCTCATCTGTGAGTGTGTATTCTGTATGTGTATGAGTACAAACATGTCTCTGAAGTTTCCTGGCAAATTCAACTTGTGCCTCACTGAGGGCTAAATGATGTGCTCATGTCATTCATAGATTCAAGAGCATATGAGGAACAAGTTTGCTACTGTGCTTTTTTACCCCTTGTCTTTTTTTTTTTTACCTGCATCATTACCACAGGGCCATAATCACTTCTGTGGGATTTGGAAGATAATAATAATATATTTGTGAAAGTGAGTTAAATTACATAATGCTATGAGAGGATGTAAGTGACATAATTCAATTAGTGCTTCTTCAGTGATGCTCTGGTGTTTATATATCAATTACTTACTTCAGTACCTATATACTCCTATATTGATTTGTATCAGTATGACTCAGAATACACATTACTATTATCCTCTCATACTGCACTTCTCTTTATTGATGACCAAGTTGTCCCAGTATTGGCCAGAGGAATCCATTTACAATGACATCAGTGATCATCTGGTGCCTCTGGAGTCTTTGCTGAGTCTAAACATTGCACTCACTGACCCCGTGTATATAAAGGAGGTAATGATGCTCACATCCAAGGATCGTGTTCAAGACTTAAAGAGACAGAAAACAAAACCTAGTGTTTCATGTGTCTTGTTTGGCACACTCCCCTTGCCTCTTTCATGCTGTCAGTGTGATGGCTCTGGCAGGACAGAATGGACATGAGCACATGAAAAGAAGGATAGGATACTTTTCGAGGTAATGGGAAGTGAACAATCTCACATTTCCATTATGTCTGTGCATTCATGGGTCTCACTGTGTGTGTTCAGGGGAATGTGATGAACTGGGAAGAGGAAGACCATCATTGCATAACTTCCACTGATGGAGTCTGCACAGGCAAGCCACCACCATTCCATATCGTGGCTTTTATGTGCTGGCTCATCCTGGTTTCCTCTATTTCATGTTTATTCTTTCTCCTTATGCTACCTTCCAGTATAAAAGCAAAGGATTTAATCTCTGCATCCCAGAAGCTGGAGCTGTTAGAGAAGAATACATTGTGATGTGACATCTGTCAGACAGAAAGGGTGACTGGAACATGGTGACATTATGGGTAAGTCACTTGTCTTCCTGCATCCTTATCCATTAAGGGCGATCACGCTATCCAGTCTTTTGTTTATCAGCAAACCTTTGAGGCATCAATGCCTTGTCATCTCAGATGGATGGTAGGACCATGTACATTGCAGTAATTATATTACATCAGCTATTCCAGGACTTCCTGTTCAGTGTTATACTGGAGGTACTCTCAACTGGACAGTGCCTGCATGTCCAAATCTTTCTGCTATAATTGTGAAGATATTCCTGATATTCCTTTCACATCACCCATTGTAAGAACAGAGTCTCCAACACATTTTTTCTAGGTCTAAAGAGGACCATATCATATCCCATCCCATTATATTTCTTGCTTGAACCATCACACAGAACTGAGAAATATGAAGAGAAAAGACAAATGTGTGCCTTTTAAAATCATATGTTTCCAGTTCTGCCTCTGTGCACCGACCTGCAAGAATTCCAGCCTGGGTCCTCCTCCTTTTCAAGCGTCCAGAGGAGGTGGGAACAGCAGCTTCAAATGGGCAGACTGCACACACAGGCAGGGTCTGTGCACTCTGTGGAAATCTGTGACTGGGAACCTGTCCTGAATCCAGGACCTGTTCTCCATCTTTTCCAGCAACACCTCTCCCTGCTCCTTAGCCACAATTTCTTTTCAAGGCTTGGGCTCCAATCCCAAATGCTTCCTTGGAGTCTGTGATTTTCCCAGGTCTGGCAGCAGCTCTAGACCTCCCCTTGGAGATTACAATGTTTTGGGGGAATGGCAGAAGAGTTTTCCACACCCTCTCTTTCAGGGATTCTCTATGCCCAAGTCTGAGATGAGGACTCTGAAGCAGGGCAGAGAAGGGTCAGTGAGGGGAGGGTGGGTATTCTTGTTGGGTGTGGATGGCAGGTAGGTGTAACTGGGAGGATCTGACTTCTCTACCTACCTTGTCTTTAAATACATCTGAATATGCCCCCTAATCTGTGGCATGCCTTGTTCCCAGTTTAATCTTCTAAAGTAATTCCTATTGCATGACTCCATGCCTGAAGTCTTTGGTCTTCAAAAAATATCTCCATCACAGAGATTTCTAGCTTGCATCTCTGACAATCACAAAAATTGTCTGACCCCCAGGCATTATCAACTTGTAAACAAGGAGCCTCTCATTGTGCTCAAGTCTGTACCCTCAACCTCCCACACACAAGTCTTTGGCTGTTTCCTTCACAGTAGTATTGAAGCCTCTTTAGTGGAATGTTTTTGCCTCCCTTCCAAAAGAATTAAATTTCATCTAATGGGAGACAGCACACTCTCTCCCTGGTTAAGAGTTAATCCATTTAGTGCAATGGAGATTGCTATTTTTACTATGTTGATCCTACCTATGCAAGAGCATGGGAAATCTTTCCACTTTCTGGTAGCTTCTTCCAACCTAACTAAAAGGCAGAGAGAGAACATGCAAATTCACAAAATCAGAAATGAAAAGGGGTTCATAACACAGATACTGGGGAAATCCACAGAATTATTAGGTTATACTTTGAAAACCTGTACTCCACAAAATTGGAAAATTTAAAGGAAATGGACAATTTTCTGTATCGATATCATGTACCAAAATTAAATCAAGAACAGATAAATAATTTAAATAGACCTATAACCCCTAAGGAAATAGAAGCAGTCATCAAGAGACTTCCAACCATAAAAAGTACACGGCTAGATGGTTTTAGCGCAGAATTCTACCAGGAATTCAAAGAAGAGCTTATACGAATACTCTTCAAATTGTTCCACACAATAAAAGCAGAAGGATCATTGCCAAACTCTTTTTACCAGGGTAAATTACCTTGGTTCCTAAATCACACAAAGACACAACTAAGACACCTAACTACAGATCAATCTCCCTCATGAACATTGATGCAAAAATACTCAATAAAATCCTGGGAAATCGAATCCAAGAATACATCAGAGAAATCACACTTCATGATCAAGTAGGCTTCACCCCAAGTATGCAAGGATGGTTCAACATACAAAAATCCATCATTGTAATCCACCATTTAAACAATCTGAAAAAGAAAAAACACATGATCATCTCACTAAATGCTGAAAAGGCATTCACAAAATTCAACACCCCTTCATGATAAAGGTCTTAGAGAGATCACGGAAAACAGGCAATATACAGCAAACCAACAGCCAACATCAATCTAAGTGGAGAGAAACTCAACATGATTCCCCTAAAATAAGGAACAAGAGAAGGCTGTCCCCTCTCTCCATACCTCTTCAATACTGTACTTGAAGTTCGTTCTAGAGCAATAAGACAACAAAAGGAGATCGATGGGATACAAATTGGAAAGGAAGAATTCAAACTATCACTATTTGCAGATAATATAAGAGTCTACATAAGTGACCTGAAGAATTCTACTAGGGGACTCCAACAGCTGATAAACACCTTCAGAAATGTGGCAGGATACAAGTTAACTCAAAAAATTCAATAGCCCTACTATATGTAGACAATAATCATGCTGAGAAAGAAATGAGAAAAATATCATTCTTTACAATAGTCACAAACAACATAAGATATCTTGGGGTAAGTCAAACCAAATAGATGAAAGACCTGTAGGACAGGAAATTTGAATTATTAAAACAAAGAATTTAAAAATGATACCATTGAGTCTTTTTTTTTAAAAAAAGTCCTTTATCAATGAGACCAAGAACCTCAAGAGGTACTGCTGATTTTTCTGGTATCAATATGTCTTTTATCTTAGTGTTGTTGTTTCTGTATTCTTTTTTGAGACAGGATTTCTCTGCAAAATAGCCCTAGCTGTCTTCAAAACAATTTTGTAGACCATGCTGGCCTTGAACTCACAGAGGTCTAACCACTTCTACCTCCTGAGTGCTGGGATTATAGGCAGGCACCACAATCCTAGGCTTCCAGATGTCTTAAAATGTATATTAACTGTGTAATGAAAGATTCGTTTGTTTGGGGTTTTTCTTGTCTAAGTATAACAATAGATGGCCATTAAAAAAAAACCCATGATATCTGACATGGAAAACTTTGGGAATTCTTTCAATTTAGTGTGATATCAGTAATGAGTCCATTATCTCTTCTCTTCTTAGTTCCTTAGTCTTTTATGGACATAGGAATGCTTATATATACTCTATTTTATATTATAAAAAAGGAATACATGTTATCCTTTCTGTTGGGTTACTTCACAGTGTAAAGAAGGCTGTTGTAAGCTTTTTAATACTTAAAGTTGTTTAACATGTTTGTGTTCAGAGTTTGCACACTGCTTTTGCTGTGGTTCATTTTCTGTTCTGTGGAGGTATGTTTCAAACAGTGTCAGTGCTACCAATTGGCTGGCCAGAGTTAAATATATAGGCAGCCTTATCAGAATAACACCAAAATTTTCAATGGAGACTTTCAAATCCGCAAAGCCTCATTAATGGGACCTAATTCTAATTTTTTGGATGAAGAAAATAGGGATCACAGAGGCTAGCAATTTTGCCTAAATTCGGTAGTAAAAGAATCTTACTTCTAAAAGTAAGAGAGTGCAACAATAAGTCTTTACTCCATCTGTCTGGGCTATACGAGCCAAGCATTGCAATGTGGGTGCTTTCTTCCAGTCTGCCTGAGTTCTGCCCTGTACCCTGTTAAGTTCCCAAGTAACACACATAGACTTATATTAGGCACAAATAATGCTTGGCCAATGACTAGGATTTCTTATCTGCTAGTTCAGTCTTAATTATCAACCATAGTTATAAGACTTATCTTATGAAGATGCTTTCTGCCTGCATCCTCTGTTCCTGGTGGATAACATGGCAACTCCAGAGCATAAACCAGGAGGAAGAGAGAAGGGTCAATTTCCTTCTTGCCGGTGCTTATATATGATTCCCCCTGCTATGTCAATTCCTGCCTGCATCACCACTAATTTACTACATTTCCCAGAATACTCCTTGACTCCTAGTACAGCCTGACTTGTTGCCTCATTTGCAAACAGTACTTTATTTATCACCCAATAAGACAAACACACACACAGAAGCACTTCCCATATTAAGAGAGGGTTGCTAAATTGGGAATTATTGCTTTATTTTGTTAGTAATATTCTGGTATGTTTGTATTTCTATTTTGCAATATAAAGAAAACAATCATTATATTCCTCTCCTTACTGTTTTCTCATGGATCTGATACACCGTTCTCCTTTGCACAGTGCAGGAATTTAAGGCACGTGCCAAGAATCTGGGTTGTATGTTTTGGGGAGGATTTTTTGTTGTTGTTTTACTTTTTAATGTTCCTTGTATATTTAGTGAAGGTTTTTAGAAAAACCTTGCAGTTTCTCCCACAGACGGATTGCACATCTTGGGCATCTCTCTGTAGCGGTGTTCCACAGTCCTGTCATACATCCATGCTATGTAACAATGGTAGTCTCATAAGCTCATGACTACAATTCACAAATTCCTGAAGGGAGATGCATTATTTCCAAATGTTGAGTAATGTCTATTGTGGTCCCATCTACACCATCTTAGTTATGCTTCACAATTGCTTCCCTTCTAAGGAAGGCATTTAGCTTTGAGTGAAATGTATGGAGACAAGGGAGGACTATGTCTCGAGAGGCATATCCCTGTGCAGGAACAATTGCACAACATGGTTGTGAATGAAGTGTCACACAAAATAGCTACCCTCAGGGCATTTCTTCTGTACCCCTCATATTGAAAATCCTTTCTTTTCCTGTACAATATATCCTGATTACAGTTTCCTCTATCTTTTCTACCCCCGGTTCCTGCCCTACTCCCATGTCATCCAGTGCCTCCACATTTGTGATTCTGATTAGAAAAGAACAGGCTTCGAGCAGATGCAAACCACATCACAAAATTAATTGGACTAAGGAAAAAAACTATGCCATACAGGGTGGACAAGGGAGCTAACAGAATGAATGGAGAGAAGTGGAGAATGAAAAATAATCAGAGACTCCCTGGTTCACACAGTCTGTAGTTCCATGAAGATGCTAAGGTGAAAGCTTTGCTATGGACACAGAGGACCAGGTGTAGAGCCATCATGCAGGCTATGTGCCTGCTGGTTCTGTCTCTATGACTGCATATGAGCTTTGTTCAATTAATTTAGAGTCCGTGTTCTCCTGGTGGCCTCCATCCCCTATTGCCCTTACAAGTTTTCTACCTGTGCCTTTCAGGGTTCTATAATCACTGAGAGGAGTGATTTGATGGAAACATCATAGAGACATCACTTTAATGTCTTTTTGTTCCAAGATCTGTCTGTCTCTCTGTCTGTCTTCCTCTCTCTCTAATTTTGGTTCTCTGTTTCTATCTTTCACGTGTCTACCCTGGGGCTGCTGTAATTGTTTCTAGTTGCTGCGGGATGAGACTTCTCTGAGGAGGTCTGAAATCTGATGACTATAGCAGAACACCATTAGGAGTTATTTTTTCACTACTGGGGAAAAACCAGCATTGTTTGCTTTAACAGTAGGTCTCAGGGCTATCTAGTGTCTGGTTTGTGGTCACGAAAGCAGTATCAGGTAGGGGTTCCATGTGGTAGAGTGGCCTTCACTCAAACTAGACATTGGTT
Source organism: Cricetulus griseus (assembly GCF_003668045.3). Lineage (NCBI taxonomy): Eukaryota > Metazoa > Chordata > Mammalia > Rodentia > Cricetidae > Cricetulus > Cricetulus griseus. Next base: position 43,829,694 of record NC_048604.1, on the reverse strand, counting down.
GGTTATTCCCATAAGCTTTGTGCTTCCTTGGTCCTAGCATTTTTTGTAAGCATGACTGCAATGTAGATCAAAGGATATTGGCATGGTTGAGAGTTGTATTTCTCTTTTGGAAGCCTGAACAGTACCTTCTTATACTAAAGACACTGTGATGTAGTAATGAAGGTTGGCTGTAGACACCAGCTTGACCTGTCCACATCCAAGTAGTTGTGGGTGAGTATCCCTCAGCTGTGGGCCCTTGCTGTCAGTATATGCAAATCAACCTATTGTCTTGACATCTGCTTGAGGTGTTTGGGGATTTCCATGGGTCCTCTTTGGCCAACTTCTCAATGTTATGGAAAACACTCCTGATAATGGAAGATTGGTTTGATGAGAAGAGATTCACAGTGGGACTTTGTCTCCTTCCATTATTTGCAGACATCATCAGGATTGTGTTCTTATATTTTGCAAAGACTTCACTGCACTAGATTTTCATACAATGCCTCAACTGCTCCTCAATTCAACCTGTGTCTCCCTGAATTCCGTCTCTCCAACCCATTTCCCTCCCGCTCCTAACCCTAAGCTGCTGTTCTAGACTCTCCAGTCCACCCATAAATTCTCAAATTGCAAGTATTATTTATTGTTAGCCTGCCTTTGTTTTGAAGAATATAAAGTTTATCATTAGGATTATTATTATTATGCTTTGAATGACAATAGGTTGTTTTCCTATCCAAGAAATGCCATAAAATCCTTAGTAAAACGGTCAATGGGTAGCCATAAAATATTCTCAAAAAACCTGAAGCAGTTCCTTTCACGTCCTACAAATGCCACGTCAGTCTCCCCGTCTTCATATACGCTCTAATCTACCACTTCTGCTGTGTGGGGATGTAGCTCAGTGGTAGAGCTCTTGCTTTGCACGCATGAGGTCCCGGGTTCGATTCCTGGTGTCCCCCTGTCTTTTTAATATATGTTCCCTTTCGTAATCTTTTCCTACAAGGTGTGTCAAAGTTTAACTTCCCGTGAAAGCTAATTAGTGGATGAAATTGCTCATCTGTCACCTGACAAAGATCATCGCCTATCACTTGACGACATTTCCATGGAGACCACTGTAGTCTGGTGAGTAGAAACTAATCATGTCTACAGAATCATATTTTGTTCTAGAATCTAACAAAATGTGGAAGCTCTGCTTTCCTGCTGCTGGCAGATTCTTTAATGGGTATGCTTTCTAGGGTGATAACAAGGGTCAAGTGTTCTTGCTGTGAGAGAAAGGCAGCAGAACTGGGCAGTTTTGTATGCTGTGGCATCTTCTCGGGTTAGTTCTATTTCCTTTATAATCTTCTCATGTTATATAAAATAGTCTATTAATGATGTTTTCTGTTGAGACATTTACAAGATGACCTGAGAAGAAGGGGGCATATTGCAATAAAAATTCATTTTTAGACCTACAATGCAGTTGGGGAGATACCTAAACATACAGAAGGTGACAGCACATTACATTTTAAGAACAAATAATTAGGTCAATTTAAGTTATTGCAATAATTGAAGAGATGAGTAGTGTGGGAAAGATATGAAACAAGATGACTGGCCTGCTGCAAAAATGTTTTTCCAGCACTGAAAGCTGAAGCTTTTTCTAAAAGAGAATAGATATATGATCAGGACGGTTTCTGGAAACTACCCATGCTCTCAAACATGATAGCATATTGCTAGTCAGCAACACATAATTGTTAATTCCACATTATATTGTCAAGTTGAAATAATACTACAGTCTAAATATGAATTAAAATGAATGGGCCTCAGTAAATCCAAGAAGTATTTATTGTTAGCCTGCCTTGTTTTGAATAATATGAGCCTTATTATTATCATTATTATTATTATCCTTCTTTGATTGAAACTAGGTTGTTTTCTAATCCAATAAATGTACTAAAATTGTTATTAAATTACGAAACTGGAAGCCCCAAACTATAGGCACAGGTCTGACATAGAAAATTGCAGTCCCTAGGAATTATGGTTCACTCTGTCTGCTTTCATAAAAACAGTAATCAATGCAGGTGAGTGTTTGAGGATGAAGCTCAGCCATTAGACCCCTTCTTTAGCATATATGAGATCCCGGTTTTGAGTCCCTGTGTCTCCAAGTTAAAGTTTATAATTTTTCTCTTTCAGGATCTGTTCACATAAGGTGTCCCAGGCTTTAACTACTTTTTGTAAGCAAATATTTGCATAGATGGTTATTGGATGAAATTGCTCATCTGCCACATGACAACAATGTTCATCAATGACTATGAGGGTATTTCCGTGGAGACCACCATAGTCTGGTGAAAAAAAGTAATTATACCTCCAGGGATATGCTTTCTTGTAAAAAAGAAGCTAAGCTCTGCTTTCCTGCTGGTGGCAGGTTCTCCAGTGGGTATGATTTCTAGGGGGATAACAAGGGTGAAGAGTTCTTGTAGTGAGGGAAAGAGAGGGAGGGCTGGGCAGAGCCATTGCTGGTTACTGAACACAGGAAGCATTTGTGGTTGTCATACAAACCTGGGGTCATTATGGCGAACAATTTCAATGGCTACCCAGGCAAAGTCCTGGAAAGGAGAATTCCTGCTCTTTGCACTGAGTGAGCTTCTGGGTTCCTGGAGGTGAGTACCTGAATCTTCCTGAGGGTGGGGAGGCAGATGCAGGGATCCCACACCCAAGTAGGTTCACTCTCCCTTCTAGATTTGCAGCCAGGTGTCTGCAGAAGGAGAGAGAGTAGGGAACATTCTGCCTCCTGCATGTGCTGTGCTGTCTGGACCTGGCTGTGCTGGAGCCATAGGAGGAGTGTTCTGGGGGAGGGAGCAGCAGGGAGATAGACAGTAGAGTGAGCTCTCTCTGAACCCAGCTTGCTGCTCCCTGAAAAGGGATCAGATTGCTCCCGCACGGGATCTGAGGGACATAAAGCAGGAAAGTCTAAAGACTAATCAGTGATTACCTCAGATGCCTCTGTAATATGCAGTTGGTTAGAGGATTATTGTTCCTCCTTAGTAGTTTGTGAGTTAGTTTGGTTTTGAGACAAGGTTTCATTGTGTCCTACCCTGTCTGGGAACTCTCAATGAATCTCCTGCCTCAGTTGCCCTGTGAAGGGATTACAGCGGTGGGACACTTGTGCTTGTCTCCAGTTTGGGATTTTAATTTTCTTTTTTGTGGGTCCCAACCTATCCAGTAACGCTGATCTCTCCTCAGTGTCCCTGTCCTGACGCTCTCTGCATATGGCATTAAAATTCCTATTTAATGTCTTATAAATAGAACCAAACCTATCAATGTCCCCTTGAACAGCACACCAATGTCTTCTAATTTCTCAATTTCTGTTTGACTGACTTTGTGAACTTTTCTGTGTGTTTCATGGGAATTATTTACGGTATAAGTTTGTCTAACTTCCCTCCTCATAGAATCGTATCTTTTCAGTTCTCATCCATGCATTTGGAAGTTCAGCTAATTTTAAATTTTAAGTATTCCTCCTTCCCGGGTCATTCAGTTATGGTTTTACTTTATAAATAATTGTAATTTGAAGTAAAAGGAATCATAGATTACATACCAGTTACACTACCCTCTGTTCCCATCTTCTAACCCCCCCCACGAGTCCCTCATCAACTCCTGAGAGAGCATTAGGCCTCCCATAAGGTGTCATCATGAAAGTATGTCATATCATTAGGTTCAGGACCAATCTCTAGTCCCTCCCCCGTGTGTCTAGACTGAGAGAGTCTCCTCCCCCTTGTGTGTAGACTGAGAGAGTGTCCTCCCCCTTGTGTCTAGACTGAGAGAGTATCCTCCCCTGTGTGTCTAGACTAAGAGAGTATCCTCCCCCGTGTGTGTAGACTGAGAGAGTGTCCTCCCCCGTGTGTCTAGACTGAGAGAGTGTCCTTCCCCGTGTGTCTAGACTGAGAGAGTGTCCTCCCCCGTGTGTCTAGACTGAGAGAGTGTCCTCCCCCGTGTGTGGAGACTGAGAGAGTGTCCTCCCCCGTGTGTCTAGACTGAGAGAGTGTCCTCCCCCGTGTGTCTAGACTGAGAGAGTTTCCTCCCCTGTGTGTGTGTCTAGACTTAGAGAGTGTCCTCCCCCGTGTGTGGAGACTGAGAGAGTGTCCTCCCCCGTGTGTCTAGACTGAGAGAGTTTCCTCCCCTGTGTGTGTAGACTGAGAGAGTGTCCTCCCCCGTGTGTAGACTGAGAGAGTTTCCTCCCCCATGTATGTAGACTGAGAGAGTGTCCTCCCCAGTGTGTGGAGACTGAGAGAGTGTCCTCCCCCGTGTGTGTGGACTGGGAGAGTTTCCTGCCTCCAAAGGACAAAATTCTGGTTGTACTTCCAGAGGCAGGAAAAGACTGCCCAAGACCCCAACTGACAGCTGTGTTCAGGGGGCCTGGACCGTCTTATTCTGGCTCCCCAGGTGTCTGGCTGGGAGACTAGGTGTTCTGACTTTGTAAGGTCAGGCATTTCATAGCTGCTGATTCCTCTTTCCAACTGGATTATTGTTTGGCTCAGTGCTTACATTTCTGGTCTCAAACTTGCAGAGATCAGGCAGCCTCTTGTTCCAGAGTGCTAGCACTAAGTCGTGAGCCACCAACTTCCTGCTTGCCCTGGTTCATAGATGGGGTATATCTTTTTGATTCCAGGAGATTTTCCTGTGCCTGTTATGGATTTTATTAGATGTCTTTTCTGTCAAATTTTCACCCAGCACAGTGACATCAATTTTCTTCTGTGTGTTTCTTTTTTGTTTTTTGAGACGGTGTTTCTCTGTGGCTTTGGAGGCTGTAGGGAGCCGTCCCTGCATTCTCCATTACAAGATGGCGCCTGCATCCGGCAGGCACCGAATGTAAACAAGTTAATGCGCAGGCGCTGGGTAACTTTCCATCCCTTGGTCTCTGCCTCTTCCTTGGAGTCATATGGTCCGATGAGCTACAGCGAGTCAGAGGGTAACACGTCCGAGGCGGCGGTTGCCAGCCTTTATAAGGGATGGGTTTTTGGGAGTTCGGGGTCTCTGCTCTGTAAGCTTATGCTCTCTCTCTCAAGACGCATTGAAGCTTTACTGCAGAAGGATCCGAGTGTCCTGTGTCGTTCTTGCTGGTGAGACGATCGCGCGGGACAGGACGCTGTCCTGGAACTAGTTGTTACTAGCTGTTGTAGACCAGGCTGGTCTCTAACTCACAGTGATCAGCCTGCCTCTGCCCCCTGAGTGCTGGTAGTGAAGGCATGTGCCACCACTGCCCAGGTGCCTATGAGAGATTTTAAGTGGTGTAATTCTACTAGTGCTTCTTCAGTGATGATCTGGTGTTTATATATTCTGGTTTGTGGTCACCAAAGCAGTATTCGGTAGGAATTCTATGTGGTAGAGTGGCCTTAACTCAAACCAGACATTGGTTGGTTATTCCCATAAGTTTTGTACTTCAATGCCCTAGCATTTTTAGTAAACAAGACTGCAATGTAGATCAAAGGACTTTGGCCTGGTTGAGAGTTGTATTTCTCTTTTGGTACCTTCCTATACTAAAGACACTGTGATGTAGTAATGATGGTGTATATAGGTACCAGCTTGACCTGTCCACATCCAATGAGTTGTGGGTGAGTATCCCTCAGCTATTGGCCCTTGCTGTCAGTATATGGACATCCACCTATTGTCTTGACATCTGCCTGAGGTGTTTGGGGATTTCCATGGTGCCCTTTGGCCAACATCTCAATTTTATTTAAACCACTCCTGGTAGTGGAAGTTTTCTTTGATGATAAGAGAGTTACAGTGGGAATCTGTCTCCCTCATTATTTCCAGAATGTAATGGGAAAAGTTGAAGACCCCAACCAAGTGTGGGATCTCTAAGTCTAAGCAACATGACAGGAGGGCACAAGCAGTTCCCATGACAAACAGGGAACATAAGCTCACCACCAACTGCTCCGAAATCTGCCCCTACGCACTTGCCTTGGGAACACTGGAAATTAGACAGCCTCATGACCTGCTGGTCCTAAAACTTTTAGATTGAAGGATATGCTCCAGTTACAAATCCCTAGCCCACAGTTGTGCCAATTAATCTTACCTAACCAGGTGACAATTACTGCCTCCTTCCTGGCCCTTGATGTTGTGATAACCTTGTATGGAAGCTTTTTGCTAAGTAATCTCTGTAACTATGGGAACCTTTGGAACTGGGACTTGCATTCTCACACTTCCCCCTCTCCTTGTCCCTTTTAAAAGCATCTTGCCTTTGTGGTTCAGGACATCAACTATCAAGACTGAGTTGAGCCCCAGCTAGCTGGTTTGCTTTCTACATAAAATCCTTCTCGTGCTTACATTCCGGTTTCTTCGGGTCCTTTAGGATTTGGGGTCCCTCTCTTGGTGGGCACAACACAGATTTCATCATCATTGCCTCCATATATTTTACAAAGTTTTCACTGCACTAGATTTCCATACCACCTCTCAAATGCCCCTCAATTCTACCTGTGTCTCCCTGAATTCTCTCTCTCAAACCTATTTCTTTCCCCCTCCCAACCCTAAGCTCTCTTCTAGCCCCCTCCATACCACCCATAAAATCTTATCTATTTCCCATTGTCAGGGAGATATTTGTATCCTCATAATCTCTTCTTCTATATCCAATCTCTATGAGAGTGTAGGTTGTAGTGTCGGTATCATTTATTTAACCAGTCTTATCCACATATAAGCAAATATATACCATATTTATCACTCAGTCTGGGTAACGTCACTCACAATGATTTTTTTGCTCTATCCATTTGCATGCAAATTTCATGGTGATATTTATTAAACCTTGGAGTAATATTTTGTTGTATAAGTGCACCACAACTTCTTTAACCATTCTTCAATTGAGGGACATTTCGGTATTTTCAATTTTCTGGCTATTGTGAGTCCAACAAGAATGAACATGATTGAGCAACTGTCATTTTGGTAGGAAGAAGCATCCTTATGGAACATGCCCAAGAGTGTTATCTTTGGAAGTAGAGGTAGATTGATTTCCATGTGGAGTGAAAGACCCTTTAAATCATAAACACTCATAGACACTGAAGCAGCAAACACTGGGCTTGCATGAGTCTGCACCTGTAGGGAGAACTATTGATTAAAGTTGAAGCTGATCACTCCCTCCTGGGTGTGGTCTGAGTTATGTAGCAAGGCTTTAAGAAGGACAGAGGCGCTGGTGGCTCTCTTTCGCCTGTCTGAGCTGACTAGGACTCATTTCAGGGTCTGTCCTGCTCTGGTGCAAACCTGGTCACTGGCTCCCTTGGGTGAGTACTTTTCCCTATTAAACTACCTTTATCAACCTATCTCTGACTCCACTTTGTAAACATCTAAACTCCACCAGGTTTTCTATGTATGTTTCATACCTTTTAGTATATTGGGGGTAGATTTATTTGTATTTTTGGAACCTCTGAGTTTGTGAACAAGTGGGTCTCTGAGTTTGGGGTTTTTTATAGACTCTTTTCCTCCTGTTGGTTTGCATTTCCAACTTCTATTTGATAGTTATATTTTGTCTTAATCTAATTCAGTTTGTTGTATTTTCCTCTTATCACTTAGAATCCTGTAATTTTCTTTTTAAATAAGTTTACTTATTGAAAGCATCTGAAAATAGTGATGAGGTCTTCATTAACAACCAAGAAGTTTTTTTAAGATATTAATATGAAACATGAGGCTTTACATGAAAACACCATGTGTTATACAACAGTCTTTTAGCAGTTTGCTTCTAGACTTGTGAACACTTGCTTGTTAGATTGTGAACCATGCTCCAGACCCTTCTCTCCTGTGGATCACAGCAGAGGCCTCTGTGCTCACAATCACATATGAACAGCACAGTTCTGGGGACAAGCTACCACAGCCAACAGCACTGAATCCAAACAATTAGGGCTCCAGAGGGGCTTACTTTAGTCAACAAGGGACCAGTAGAAGAAAGCTCAGCAGGGTCACACCTAGAGCTGCCGGCCAACATTTTTGAACAGCATGACACAGAAGCCTGACTTCACCCCGGAAGCCAGTCGAAGACTGGGCAGTCCTCCCTTCTTATTCCTGCAATGAGAGCTGAAGACAAAACTGAAACAGACACCTAAATGAGGTGAGTTGGCTGACCACTGAGTCCACAAAGTCTCCCCAATCCTTGTGGCTCCCATGTACGCTATTTATTTTACATACATGTCTGCACACAGGTATCCATATGGCTGCTGCTCAGATGCAAGCCTAAGACTCTTGTGGAAGAAAGAGGACAGTCCCACAACCCTGATGATAATAGTAAGGTGGCCTGGGATAATTTCTCGCCCCTGCTTAAGGAAGATTGGAAGCACAGAGCCCTGTCCTGGACTGTGCATTGGGCTGGACACATTGTAAACACTGAAAAGAGGCAGTCCCCTCTAAATCTTCACAAAGCATGTACACTCAAATATGTACACAATGACTTCAGAAAGTTTAAAAGAAACTCGAAAAACTGTACACAGTATTTAAATTGTCTCAGGAGCTGCTTCCCTGCTACAGGAGGAATGTGATGTTGCCAGATGGCTCCTTCTCTGGAAGGAATAAGAGGCTTTGGGCCAGACTCAGAGGCACCTACCCATCACATGCCTTGCTAACCCATAGCAAAGCTGCCAGGTGAACCCAAGAGATGCAGGGGGCAAGGCACCTAGCAGCTCTGGATGAAAGCACTGCACCTAAAGGAAGATTTCTGGCTGAGACGTTAATTTCATTATCAAACTGAAGATCAATCCATTTTGACCCCCTCAGAATTTCAACAGACTGATTTATGGGAATTCCTGACCTGGGATCTCATGGGGCCCATGAGAGAGATGTAGGACACCCAGCCCAGTCTTATTTTGCTTCTCTGGAAATGCGAAATGTTTAAAAACATTAAAGACTGATGTGTTCTTCCGAAGGCAGACTCAAGCTCTCCCACAGGCAGGCAGGCCACAGATACGTGAACAGCCATCGGGTTTGACAAGGCCAGCTGAGCCAGAAGACCACGGGGAGAACAAGATAAGGAAGGCGGAAGGCACCCACGGGCTTGAGGTTGGAGGCCGGGAAGTGAGAACTAGCTGCCTATTGAAGGAGATGTCCAAGCCTGAACCCGCTGCTATTGCTATTGCCTGGCAATGTGAATGGGAGCAAGGTGATCATCTGCGAATTCCAAAGCCGTACCGACAAGGTCTGCTCAGCCCCTGGCGTCTGAGTGGCTTTTCTGAGAGCAGCTGAGGAGGCAGAGGGCTGAGGTGGCCTGGTTTTGGTGGCCCACTACACTCACTTGGTTGGGTAGTCAGCCTTGTTGCAGCACGAGTTTGCTGTGCTGCTTCTGAGCCTGATGGGTGAACGGGGCTGGACTCTGCAGCACAGCTTCTGTGCCAGTGGCTGCAGACTGCAGAAACCATGTCACTAAAGCTTTTTCGGCTTTGGAGGCCTGCAGAAAAGAAAGCTCTCCTGGCGAGGCGAGGTAGGAAGAAATGAGAGTACCTGCATGGCTCATGCCTGGCAGGTGGCTGGCTCACTGTTTTGGTAGGACCTGCATGTATGTCCCAAAGCGAACAACAACAGGACAGGGGCATGGACTTCTGACACCAGATAAAGTGGAATGGCAATACGGAGTCAGGTCAAGATATAAAGGTAGTTCAATTAGGAAATTGCTAGTCATTCAGATCACCCTAACCAGTCAGCAGGTGTTGGGAGCCATAAGTTAAGGGGCCATCCAGAGCAGTGGAAAATTACAGACTCTTAAAGGACTTGCCACCTGGCAACTGCCACCACTGGCTGTTCTATTCCGGGAAGAGATAAGCAGCTCTGAGGACAAGAAACATAGGAGGTTCTCGGGCAACAGACATTCTTTAGATAGCCGTTTGCGCAAATCACCAGATGTACTAACTCCCTGCTCCCTCCTCAGTTCCTCCTCCATGTTGCATGCAGTGCACATCCCAGTAGCCCCACCGCCAGAGGCCAGCGGCCACTACAAGCTCGCTCCCCGTTCCCGCCTCCCTCCCCACTCCCTCCTTGCCACATTCCTATATAAGTCTTACTGCTTCTTCAATAAAATGAGACCGTGACAAAAACTTATGCTCGTATGGTCTCCTTCTTTTCCCCCGCCCATGATTCTTTTCAGGCAGTACCTCTTCAGACCCTGAATAACTGGACCTGCTGGACGGGTCCAGCAGGGAGCAAGATAACTAGACGAGGTCCCAAATTCATGTCCCTCACACTTAAACCTTCCTCCCATCCCCTGACCACCCTCCTGGTCCTGATCCTCATCCTCTGGGAAGTGAGCTTGCTTCTTTGGAACATTCCAATGCAGACACTGGGCCAGGTTCTCAATACAGTCCATCACAGGGTGCAAACATAGAAAGAGGACAGCTGGTATCAGGAGGTTGTGATGCTGATGCTGTCTCCATGGCACATTTCCTGTCTCTTCTGTCCATCAAAAGACACCCGTGCAGTGTGACACCATAGTCTTCAGCTAGACCACTGCAGGGATCTCCATCTGACAGAATGAGAGCCAGGGGCAGATGGATGTGACCCCGGTGGCTTGCAAGTTGGTGTGGACCATGGAAGTCGCAGCTGCTGCAGCTGTATATGGTGTGCTGGCCATGGCGTGGAGATGACCTCTCCATTGCCTGAACAGTGTTGCTAGGTTGTCCATCCAGGTAGACATCTACATTCAACAGGTTTGAGGATGGGCCTCTGAGGATCACCATTTCATTGAAGACTGGGTAGTACTTGACCTGCTTTCGGCCCTCTGTGTCCAGGCCGTTTTCACTGAGGCCATTATGACACCGTCAAGTTAAACTTATACTACAACCTGAATTTGAATTCAAGAGGATGGGCCTGAATTATTGCAACTATTATGTATTGTTAGCCTGCGTTTTTTGAATAATATAAAGTTTATTATGATTATTATGATTACTATGCTTTGAATGACAATAGATTTTTTTCTCATCCAAGAAATGGCATAAAATCATTATTAAAACATTCAATGGGTAGCTATAAAATATACTCAAAAGAAAACATGCAGTTCCTTTCAGGCCCTACAAGTGCTGGATCCATCTCCCTAACTACATATATGCTGTAATCACCCTCTCATTCTTGAAAGGGGTGTAGCTCAATGGAAGAGCTCTTGCTTTGCACACGTGAGGCCCCGGCTTTGATACCCGGCGTCTCCAACTGCTTCCTTTCAGAATCTATTCTCTTTTTATCTGTTCCCTTTCAGGATCTATTTGTACAAGGTGTGTCAGACTTTAACTTCCTGTTGTGAGGTCAAATTTCCATACCTAATTAGTGGATGAAATTGTTCATCTGTCACCTGACAACAATGTTCATCTATGACTGTGATGTCATTTCCATGGAGACCACTGTAGTCTGATGAGTAGAAACTAATCATGTCTCCAGGATCTTGTTTTGTTCTTGGATCTAACAAAATGTGGAAGCTCTGCTTTCCTTCTGCTGGCAGATTCTTTAATGGGTATTCTTTCTAGGGTGATAACAAGGGTCAAGTGTTCTTGCTGTGAGAGAAAGGCAGCAGAGCTGGGCAGTTTTGTATGCTGTGGAATCTTCTCGGGTTAGTTCTATTTCCTTTATACTTTTCTCATGTTATATAAAATAGTCTATTAATGATGTTTTCTGTTGAGACATTTACAAGATGACCTGAGAAGAGCGGGACATATTGCAATAAAATTTTATTTTTAGACCTACAATGCAGTTGGGGAGATACCTAAACATACAGAAGGGACAGCACATTACATTTTAAGAACAAATAATTAGCTCATTTTAAGTTATTGCAATAATTGAAGAGATGAGTAGTGTGGGAAAGATATGAAACAAGATGACTGGCCTGCCCCAAGTAGAAAAAAATGTTTTCAAGCACTGAAAGCTGAGGCTTGTTCTAAAAGAGAATAGGAATGATGGTTCACTCTCTCTGCTTTCATATAAACATTAATAAATGCAGGTGAGTGTTTGGGGATGAAACTTAGCTGCTGGAGCGCTTATTTTGCATATATGAGGTCCCGGTTTCCAGTCCCAGTGTCTCCAAGTTAAGGTTTTTAAATTTTTCTCTTTCAGGATCTATTCCATATGGTGTCCCAGACTTGAGAACTCATATTTGCATAGCTAGTTAGTGGATGAATTTGCTCATCTGTCACTTGACAGAAATGTTCATCTATGACTGTGAGGGTATTTCCGTGGAGACCACAATAGTCTGATGAGAAGAAAGTAATCATGCCTCTAGGGATATGCTTTCTTAACACAAAGAAGCTAAGCTCTGCTTTCCTGCTGGTGGTAGTTTCTCCATGAGTATGATTTTTAGGGTGAAAACAAGGGTGACGAGTTCTAGTAGTGAGAAAAAGGGAGGGAGGACTGGGCGGGGCCATTGCTGGTTACTGAACACAGGAAGCATTTGTGGTTATCATAGAAACCTGGGGTCATTATGGCTACCGATTTCAATAGCTACCCAGGCTATGTCCTAGAAAGGAGAATTCCTGCTGTTTGTACTGAGTGAGCTTCTGGGTTCCCGGAAGTGAGTACCTGAATATTCCTGAGGGTGGGGAGACAGATGCAGGGATCCCACACCCAAGTATGTTCACTCTCCCTTCGAGATTTGCAGCCAGGTGTCTGTAGAAGGAGAGAGAGTGGGGACCATTCTGCCTCCTGCATGTGCTGTGCTGTCTGGACCTGGCTGTGCTGGAGCCATAGGAGGAGTGTTCTGGGGGAGGGAGCAGGAGGGAGATAGACAGTAGAGTGAGCTCTCTCTGATCCCAGCTTGCTGCTCCCTGAAAAGGGATCAGATTGCTCCCACACAGGATCTGAGGGACATAAAGCAGGAAAGTCTAAAGACTCTGTAATATGCAGTTGGTTAGAGGATTATTGTTCCTCCTTAGTAGTTTGTGAGTTAGTTTGGTTTTGAGACAAGGTTTCATTGTGTCCTACCCTGGCTGGGAACTCTCTATGAATCTCTTGCCTCAGTTGCCCAGTGAAGGGATTACAGGTGTGGGACACAGTGTGCTTGTCACCAGTTTGGGATTTTAATTTCCTTTTTGTGGGTCCCAATCTATCCAGTAACCCTGATCTCTCCTCAGTGTCCCTGTCCTGACGCTCTTTGCATATGGAATTAAAATTTCTATGGAATGTCATATAAATAGAACCAAACCTATCAATGTCCCCTTGAACAGCACACCTAAATCTTTCGAATTTCTCAATTTCTGTTTGTTGACTGACTTTGTAAACTTTTCTGTGTGTTTCATGGGAATTATTTACGGTATAAGTTTGTCTAACTTCCCTCCTCATAGAATGGTATCTTTTCAGTTCTCATCCATGCATTTGGAAGTTCAGCCAATTTTAAATTTTAAGTATTCCTCCTTCCCGGGTCATTCAGTTATGGTTTTATTTTGTAAATAATTTTAATTTAAAGTAAAAGGAATCTTAGATTACATACCAATTGCAGTACCCTCTGCTCACATCATCTAACCCCCCCACGTGTCCCTCATCAACTCCTGAGAGAGCATTAGGCCTCCCATAATGTGTCATCATGAAAGTCTGTCACATCATTAGGTTCACGACCTAGTCCCTAGTCCCTCCCCCGTGAGAGTATCCTCCCCCCGTGTGTCTAGACTGAGTGTCCCCCCCCCGTGTGTGTAGACTGAGAGAGTGTCCTCCCCCATGTGTGTAGACTGAGAGAGTGTCCTCCCCTGTGTGTGGAGACTGAGAGAGTGTCCTCCCCCATGTGTGGAGACTGAGAGAGTGTCCTCCCCCGTGTGTGGAGACTGAGAGAGTGTCCTCCCCCGTGTGTCTAGACTGAGAGAGTGTCCTCCCCCGTGTGTGTAGACTGAGAGTGTTTCCTGCCTCCACAGGACAAAATTCTGGTTGTACTTCCAGAGGCATGAAAAGACTGCCCAAGCCCCCAACTGACAGCTGTGTTCAGGGGGCCTGGACAGTCTTATTCTGGCTCCCCAGGTGTCTGGCTGGGGGCCTAGGCGGACTGACTTTGTAAGGTCAGGCATTTCATTGCTGCTAATTCCTCTTTCCAACTGGATTATGTTTGACTCAGTGCTTAGCTGTCTAGTCTCGAACTCACAGAGGTCAGGCAGCAGCTGCCTCCAGAGTTCTATGACTAAGTCATGAGCCACCAACATCCTGCTTGCTTAGATTCATAGTTGGGGTATTTCTTTTAGATTCCAGGAGAGGTCCCTGTGCCAGTTTTTTTTTTTTTTTTTTTTTTTTTTTTTTTTTTTTTTTTTTTTTTTTTTTTTTTTTTGGTTAATCGAGACATGGTTTCTGGGTGTAGCTTTGGATCCTATCCTGTCACTCGCTCTGTTGACCAGGCAGGCCTTGAACTCACAGAGATCTGCCTGCCTCTGCCTCTGCCTCCTTGGTGCTGGGATTAAAGGCGTGTGCCACCAACACCCGGCCCAGTTACCATTTTTATTAGATGTCTTTTCTGTGAAATCTTCACCTAGGCACAGTGACATGGATTTTCTTCTGTGTGTTCTCTTTGACATTTACAGGCTTAAGTTTATATTCTTCTTTGTTTGAGAGGTAAGCCTTACAAATACTGTTTCGTTTCAAAATCACCATGTTACCCTATATGACAGCATCACCCTAGAAATCCAAGTATTATTCAAATGGATGGAAACAGAAGAAACCATTCTGATCGAGGTAATCCAGTCACCAAAAGACAGGCATGTTTTGTACTCACCATAAGTGGATTTTAGACATAGTCTAAAGGATTGTCACACTGCACTCCATGCTTCAGGAGAGGCTGGGCAACAAGGAGGACCCTAAGAGAGACATACATGGTCCCCTGGAGAAGTTGAAAGGGACATTATCTCCTGAGCAAATTGGGAGTATAGTGGTAAGGGAGAGGGAACTAGGAGAATAAGAAGGGGAGAAAAGGAGGGGTTAGGAAAACAAGATGGGGCAGGAATGATGAGTTGGGGGAAGAACAGAAGAGAGCAAGATAAGAAATACTATAATAGAGGAAGACATTATAGGTTTAAAGAGAAATCAGGCACTAGGTAAATGTCTGCAGAGCTACAAAGATGACACCACCTAACAATCTAAGCAACAGAGGAGAGGCTACCTCATATGCCCTCTCGTAATAATGAGATTGATGACTAATTCATATGCCTTATTAGAGCCTTCATCCAGCAGCTGGTGGAAGTAGAAGCAGACCCACAGCCATACCTTGAACCAAGCTGAAATCCTGTTGCAGAGGTGGACTGATAAGCAAAAGGTTCCATGCCAGGCTGGTGAAACACACAGAAACAACTGTCCTGAGCAAGGGAGAGCTCTTGGTCCCAGACTGATAGCTGGGAAACCAGTATGGGACTAATCCAGACTCACTGAATGTGGGTGTCAGTGACGAGACCTTGGACATGTATAGAGCCTCTTGCAGTGAATCAGTACTTATACCTAGTATAGGAATGGACTTTGGCAGCTCAACCCACATAGAGGGATGCTCCCTGAGCCTAGACACAAGGGGGTTGGATAGGCCAAAAATATGACAGAGCAGAAATTGTATGGCATAGTTAGGGTGTTAGTTGGGGGCGGCAGGGGAGGAAGGGAATAAGAGGGATCTCAGATTGACAAGTAAAATAATTTCTTTTCTAATAAAAAGAAAATACACTTGAAAAATAAATCCAAAAATTCATTTTGTAATTTGCAACTATCCATGATTTCCAAAGTATATTTCCACCTAATAATCTCTGAAGCACATTGGCTTTAGACGCATTTTTCTTTTTATTTTACTTACCTAGAAGTATTCATTTGAGATCATTCAATATTTATCTAGTAGCTTAGACTAAAGTTCCAGAGGGGAACCAAATATATGATTTGAAGGATCTAATTATGTCCAAGCACCTTCTTGAACTTCACATGAGAATGTAAAGAAAGCTTATTTCACCTAGGCCTAAACTTACATATAATTGGACAGATTTGGCGAATTGTTCAACATGAAATTCACATTTTAAAATTCTTTTACTCAAGGATGGAAAGATGGCTGAGCAGTTAAGAGAATAACTGTTCTTGCAGAGGACACAAGATTTGTTCACATCAAGCATGTCAGGTGGTTCAGAGCTGCCTGGAACTCAAGCTCCAGTCCATCTGTGTTTTTTTTTTTTCTTCAGGTTTGATTTTGTTTGTGCATGATACAATGTAGGTCCTAATTTATATTTGTGGGATATGGATATACACTTGCCTCAGTATTCTTGCTTAAAGAACATTCTTTCTACACCAAATTGCTTTGCATATTTGACAAGTATCAGTTCTCCAGCAATCCAGGGATGGTACATATATCAATAAAACCAGTGCCTGAGAGGCTGCAGGGAGAGTATTGTCAGTCCTTCTCAGCCTAGACTACACACAAGTTTGATGGCAGCATGGAATACATAGAAAGATGTTGTCTCAACAGAGGCAGTGGTCTGTAAATGTGTGGGTATAACCCTGGAGTGTTGATTTGTGTCTTTACTTCCCTGCTTGGATTCCTATAGCAGGATGGCCCATCTAATGTAGTTTCATATGCAGATCTCTTATCAGGCAATGCTCTTCTCTATCTTTATGTTTCTAAGATCCCCAATTCAATGCATTGATCTACAAAGTTCAAAATTTCCCACCCAATTAAAATAGGATAATCTTATTGTTTTCCATGGATTGTGAGGGTCAGTTTTGAATCAATAAACATCTTACCAATAATTAGATGTTTGGCACATGAACATTATATGTCCTTCATTCATGTAGGTTGTCTTCAATTCAGCAATGTTTTGACGTGTTTCAATCTACAGATACTACAGATTTATAGGGCAGGAGCATTCTTAAGTTTTGCACTGTTTTGATTCACCAAACCTGATAGTATTTTTAAAATTCAATTCCTAATTATTGTTTTTTTCCTGGGAACTAGCTATTAGATTTTCTGTGAACCGTCAGGAACCAAATGTCATCCATACTCATGAAAGCTTTTTGTTTGAAAGCATGGATCACTCCAAGAATAGAGACCTTATTTGATGCTGGATGCAGTTTGCCCACATTTCCCTATCAGTGTGCAGAGGTCATTGACAGTCAATTTCGAGGAATGTCCCAGAGGCAAGTCCACAGACCATCTACACAGGAACCACACTGAAAGAACATATTTAGTAGCTTTCAGCATCCCGAGTGTGGTTAGAGATGAATCTGTTGCAAGATGTGAGTTCACCTCTTGACCTCTCTGTTAACACTGTAATGGGTATCAGGGAGCTAGGATAGTGAGAGGGAGAGGTGATGTGTCTGTGGAACAGGAATTCCTAGACAGATGTTGGGACTGCAGAGACTGAAGGATTGATGGACAGAACTTGAGTGATGTGGAGACGAATGAAGATTGGAGCCCAGAGGATAATTACAGTGTGTGCTCTCCTTACCCCATGAGTAGCCACTCCTTGGTCCCCCTGTGTTGGAACTACCTCACGTCTTGTCACTGACACATGAAGTAGGACCTGACATCTTAACAGAGTTTTTTTTTTTTTAATCAGAACATACCTCCTTAAAACAAAGTCTTAAGTGTCTACCATTCAAACGACATAATGTCATCACACAGCAGGTAACACCTATAGCTGAGGTTCCTCTGCTTTACATAAGAGCCTACTTACCATTTCCTCAAAAGTATTAAACCGGTGACTGGATTCATAGTGGTCTTTGGTCCGTTATTATAAAAAGTATATATAAGTGTTCCCACATTGTAACATAGAAATTGTACTATCTTAATCAGTCTCACTCTTATTTTCTCAGTCATATTTAACCCTAGAATAAATTCTCTCTTCCTCTTTAGAGGAGAGAGCTGTATTTTTTTTAATTTATATCTGTTAGTGTGCATTCTGTATATGCTTGTGTGTGTGCAAACATGCCTCTGAAGTTTCCAGGAAATTCAACTTGTGCCTCACTGAGGGCTAAATGATGTGCTCAGGTCATTCATAGATTCAAGAGCATATTAGGAACAAGTTTGCTATTGTGCTTTTTTACACCTTGTCTTTTATTTTTTTACCCACATCATTACCACACGGTCATAATGACTTCTGTGGGATTTGGAAGAGACTAATAATATATTTGTGAAAGTGAGTTAAATTACATAATGCTATGAGAGGATTTAAGTGACATAATTCAACAAGTGCTTCTTCAGTGATGCTCTGGTGTTTATATATCAATTCCTTACTTCCGTACCTATATACTCCTATATTGATTTCTATCAGTATGACTCAGAATACACGTTATTATTATCCTCTCATATTGCCCTTGTCTATATTGATGACCAAGTTGTCCCAGTATTGGCCAGAGGAATCCATTTACAATGGCATCAGTGTTCATCTGGTGCCTCTGGAGTCTTTGCTGAGTCTAAACATTGCACTCACTGACCCCGTGTATATAAAGGAGGTAATGATGCTCACATCCAAGGATCATGTTCAAGACTTAAACAGACATAAAAAAACCTAGTGTTTCGTGTGTCTTGTTTGGCACACTCCCCTTGCCTCTTTCATACTGTCAATGTGATGGCTCTGGCAGGACAGAATGGACATGAGCACATGAAAAGAAGGATAGGATACTTTTCGAGGTAATGGGAAGTAAACAATCTCACATTTCCATTATGTCTGTGCATTCACAGGTCTCACTGTGTGTGTTCAGGGGAATGTGATGAACTGGGAAGAGGAAGACCATCATTGCATAACTTCCACTGATGGAGTCTGCACAGGCAAGCTACCACCATTCCATATCATGGCTTTTATGTGCTGTCTCATCCTGGTTTCCGCTGTTTAATGTGTAATATTTCCTCTTATGCTGCCTTCCAGTATAAAAGCAAAGGATTTAATCTCTGCATCCCAGAAGCTGGAGCTGGTAGAGAAGAATACATTGTGATGTGACATCTGTCAGACAGAAAGGGTGACTGGAACATGGTGACATTATGGGTAAGTCACTTGTCTTCCTGCATCCTTATCCATTAAGGGCGATCACACTATCCAGTCTTTTGTTCATCAGCAAACCTTTGAGGCATCAATGCCTTGTCATCTCAGATGGATGGTAGGACCATGTACTTTGCAGTAAATTATATTATATCAACTGTTCCAGGACTTCCTGGTCGGTGTTATACTGGAGGCACTCTGACCTGGTGAGTGCCTGCATGTCTAAACTTTCTGATATTACTGTGAATATATTCCCTTCACTTGAACCCTTCTAAGAACAGAGTCTCCAACACATTTTCTCTATGTCTAAAGAGGACCACATCATATCCCATCCCATTATATTTCTTTCATGAACTATCACACAGAACTGAGAAATATGAAGAGACTAGGCCAATGTGTGCCTTTTTTAATCATTTATTTCCAATACTGCCTATGTATACCGACCTGCAGGGATACAAGCCTGGGTCCTTCCCCTCTTGGAGAGTCCAGAGGAGCTGGGAACAGCAGCTTCAAATAGGCAGACTGCACACACAGGCAGGGTCTGTGCACTCAGTGGAAATCTGTGACTGGGAACCTGTCCTGAATCCAGGACTGTTCGCCATCTTTTCCTGCAACACCTCTCCCTCCTCCTTAGCCACCATTTCTTTTCAAATCTTGGGCTCCAATCCCAGATGCTCCCTTGGATTCTGTGATTTTCCCAGTTCTGGCAGCAGCTCTAGACCTCCCTTGGGTATTAAAATGTTTTGGGGGGTTGAATGGCAGAGAATTTACCATGCCCTCTCTTTCAGTGATTCTTTATGCCAGACTCTGAGATGAGGCAAAGAAGAGTCAGTGAGGGGAGACTGGGTATTCTGGTGGGGTGTGGAGGAATGGTACATGTACCTGGGAGGTTCTGACTTCTCTAACTACTTTGCTTTTAAATACATCTGAATATGCCCCCTAATCTGTGGCATGCCCTGTTCCCAGTTTAAACTTCTAAAGAAATTCCTGTTGCATGATTCCATGCCTGAAGTCTTAGGTCTTCAAAAAATATCTCCATCACAAAAATTTCTAGGTTGATAGTAACATTTACAAAAATTGTCTCACCCCCAGCCTTTATCAACTTGTAAACAAGGAGCCTTCTTTTGTGCTTATATGGGTACCCTCACCCTCCCCAAACAAAAGCCTTTGTACTCCATACAGTAGTCTTGAAGGCTCTTTAATGGAATTGTTTTTCCTCCCTTCCTAAAGAATTATATTTCATCTAATGGGAGACAAGACACTCTCTCCCTGGTTAAGACTTAATTCCTTTGGGTCAGCAAACCAGCAGGCTATAGGAGCCCTTCTCAGAAACAGGAATCCATCCCCCTAAGTCATACTAAAAGACAAAGGGGTCTATACTGATCCTTTCTTGAGGCAACGTGTCTTCCCTTCCCATAAGCCCTGCTCCTGCAGCAGTCTCCTTCAGAGCTGTAATCTTGCAGCCTCTTCAATCTGCCCACTTTTCTTCTCTCTTCTGGGTGTGGTTTCAGGAACTCTTCTTGCTTCCCCAACACTGTGGGCTTCTCTCTTCCTCTGAAGCTCCCTCCCTACTGTGTGATGATTTATGAACTCTGTGTGTGTGTGTGTGTGTGTGTGTGTGTGTGTGTGTGTGTGTGTGTGTGTGTGTGTGTGTGTGTGTGTGATCCCTGCAGGCTTACTGCAGATGGTACACTTTTTCTTCTTTGTCTGCTACATAGTTTTCCTCTGGACAGCTGCAGAGATTTGCAACTATTCTGTCCTCTGGAGGTTCAGTTTTTGCTTTCTTTGTTTTCTTCCTTAGAACAAATTATTTTGTTGTATTGTGAGGGTATGTGACCTGCATAAGTGTAAGTGTACCATGTGGGCACCTAGTATCCAAAGAATCAGAAATGGCAGGAATAGCACCAGATTCTTTGAACTTGAGTTATACATGGATATGAGCCTTTATTGAATGCTGGGAACCAAACCTGGGTGTTCTGCAAGAACAAGTCCTCTAAAGGCATTAGTATTTTCTTCCAGTGGCTGGAGAGATAGCTCAGCTCTTAGGAACCCTGGTTCTTGCAGAAAGCCCTTGGTCAGTTCTCAGTACCCTAATGGAAGATCAGTTCCTGGGGATTTGATACCCTCTTCTGAACTCTTCCAGCACTAGGAAAACAAGGACAGTACATGTATGCATGCAAACAAAGTGTCCATAGACAGAAAAGGCCATAATTAAATCTTCATTTTCATTGTGGCCAATTTTCCATTGAGTGTTTTTTTTAATTTAATTTTCATGTAAATAGTAACAAGCTTGCTTCACACTTCAATCCCAGATCCCTCAACCTCACCTACTTCCCTGCCACCCACCATATCCTCTAATCCCCCCTCCTCATCCTCCCTCGGCTCCCCAGGGAGGGAGAGGCCCTGCATGCACAATCTCCAAAGTCTGTCATTCCACTACAGGCCAAGCCTAGGTCCGAGGCCTTTTCCCATGTGTTTGGGCTGAGAGAGCATCCCTCCATGTGGCATGGGCTCTGAAAGTCCATTCATGTGCCAGGCATACATACTGATCTACTGGCCACGGCCCCATAGATTATCCAGGCATCCTCACAAACACCCAATTTCAGGAGTCTGGAACAGTCCTATGCTCATTTCCCAGTTATCAGTCTGGGGTCTGTGTGCTCCCATTTGTTCAAGTCAGCTGTTTCTGTGGGTTTCACCAGGCCGGTCTTGACCCCTTTGCTCATTGCTCCTTTCTCTCTGCAACTGGATGCCAGGAGTTCAGTGCTTAGCTGTGGGTGTCTGACTCTACTTCCATCAACCACTGGATGAAGGCTCCAGGATGGCATATAAGGTAGTCGTCAATCTCATTATTGGGGAAGGGTGTTTAAGGTAGCCTCTCCACTATTGCTTAGATTGCAAGTTAGTGTCATCCTTGAAGAACTCTGGAAATCTCCCTAGTGCCATATCTCTCCCCAAACCTATAGTGAATCCATCTGTTATGGTACCTGTAATCCTGCTCTCCTCTATTCTTCCCCCAACTCAACCCTCCTGGTCCCCCATGTACTCCTCTCCCCTCTTCTTCTCCCCCGTCTTTCTCTCAGCTCCCTCTGTCCTTCACCCCATGCTACCAATCCACTTAGGAGATCCTTTCCCATTTCCCTTCTCCAGAGTAGCATGTATGTCTATGTTTGGTCCTCCCTGTTTCCTATACTCTCTGGATGTGTGGATTATAGGCTGGCAATACCCTGCTCCATGTCTAAAATGAGTGTATACATGCCATGTTTGTCATTATGTGACTGGGATACCTCACTCAGGATGATTTCTTCTAGTGCTATCTATTTGCCTTCGCATTTCAAGATTCCATTGTTTTTTTCTGCTGAGTAGTACTCCATTTTGTAAATGTACCACATTTTCTCTAACCACTCTTCAGTTGAGGGGCATCTAGGCTGCTTCCAGTTTCTGGCTATTACAAATAATTCTGCTATGAACATAGTTGAACAGATGTCCTTATTGTAGTAATGTGCATCTTTTGGGTATATGCTTAAGGATGGAATTACTGGATCTTGTGATTCCCAATTTCCTGAAGAATCTCCATACTGATTTCCAAAGTGGCTGTACAAGTTTGAACTCCAACCAGCTGTGAAGGAGTGTTCCGCTTTCTCCACATCCTCTCCCGCATAAAGTGTCACTGGTGGTTTTGATTTTAGCTGTTCTGACAGGAGTAAGATGGTATCTCAGAGTCGTTTCGATTTGCATTTCCCTGAGGGCTAAGGATGTTTCACACTTTCTTATGTGTATTTCGTCTATTTTAGATTCCTTTATTGAGAATTTTCTATGGAGTTCTGTACCCCATTGTTTAATAGAATTATGTGGTGTTTTGTAGACTAGTTTCTTGAGTTCTTTGTATATCTTGGATATCAGCTCTCTGTCAGATGTGGCATGGGTGAATAAATTTTCCCATTCTGGGCCTGCTGTTTTGTCTTGTTGACTGTGTCCTTTGCCTTGCAGGACCTTTTCAGTTTCAGGAGGTCCCATTTATTAATTGTCAATCTCAGTGACTGTGATACTTGTGTTATATTCAGGAAGAGGACTCCTGTACAATTTGTACAAGGGTACTTCCAAATTTCTCTTCTAAGAGTTTCAGTGTGTCTGGATTTATGTTGACGTCTTTGATCCATTTGGACTTAAGCTTCATACATAGAGATAGATATGGATCCACCTGCAGTCTTCTATGTGCCATTGTCCAGTTAATGCCAGCACAATTTGTTGATGATGCTTTCCTTTTTCCATTGTATAGTTTTAGCTTCTATGTCAAAGATCAGGTATTCATAAGTGTGTGGGTTAATATCAGGGTCATTAATTCAATTCCATTGGTCTATGTGTCTGTTTTTATGGCAATGCCAAGCTGTTTTCATTACTATAGCTCTATAGTAAAGCTTGAAGTCAGGGATGGCGTTACCTCTGTACGTTCCTTTATTGTGCAGGTTTGTTTTGGCTATCCTGGATCTTTTGTTTTCCATATAATGTTGAGAATTGTCCTTTCAAAGTCTGTGAAGAATTGTGCTGGCATTATGACAGGAATTACACTGAATCTGTAGATTGCTTTTGGTAAGATTGCCATTTTCACTATGTTGAATCTACCTATCCAAGAGCATGGGAAATCTTTCCACTTTCTGGTAGCTTCTTCGAACCTGCCCAAAAGGCAGAGAGAGAACATTCAAATTAACAAAATCAGAAATGAAAAGTGGTTCATAACAGCAGATACTAGGAAAATCCACAGAATTATCATGTTATAATTTGAAAACCTGTACTCCACATAATTGGAAAATTTAAAAGAATTGGACAATTTTCTGCATAGATATCACTTACCAAAATTGAATCAAGAACAGATAAACTATTTAAATAGACCTATAACCCTTAAGGAAATAGAAGCAGTCATCAAGAGACTTCCAACCGAAAAAAGTACAGGGCTAGATGGTATCAGAGCAGAATTCTACCAGGAATTCAAAGAGCTAATACCAGTACTCTTCAAATTGTTCCCCACAATAAAAGCAGAAAGATCTGAAGGGGAATGTACTGTGTATGTGTATCTTACTGATTATTGAATAAAATACTGTTTGGCCAATGAGACAGCAAGTTAGGACTAAGAGTCAAAGAGGATTCTGGGAAATGTAGTAGAGAAGTGATGTTCCAGGCAAGAAGTGACATAACAAGGAGACTCATATCTAAACCAGGAAACAGGAAGTGGCCTCTTTTCCCCTCTGCTCCTGCTCCAGGGGCACAATGTGATCCACCGGCAAGGAGGGACGCCAAAAAGGCATCCGATAAGATAAGTCTTATAAAATATATAGATTTATGATAATTAAGACTGAGCTAACAGATGAGAATCCTAGTCATTGGCCAAGCAGCATTGTTCCTAATACAAGTTTCTTTGTATTCATTTGGGCCTAACTTGGGCAGGCAGATGACATAAAGCTCAAACGTGGCGGTGGGGCTCGGATGGCTTTTGGCGGAAAAATTTATCGTAACAAGGATCATTGCCAAAGTCTTTTTTCCAGGCTACAATTACCTTGGTTCCCAAATCACACAAAGACACAACTAAGACACCTAACTGCAGATCAATCTCCCTCATGAACATTGATGCAAAAATACTCAATAAAATCCTGGGAAATCACACTTCATGATCAAGTAGGCTTCACCCCAGGTATGCAAGGATGGTTCAACAAACAAAAATCCATCATTGTAATCTACCATTTAAACAATCTGAAAAAGAAAAAACACATGATCATCTCACTAAATGCTGAAAAGGCATTCACAAAATTCAACACCCCTTCATGATAAAGGTCTTAGAGAGATCACGGAAAACAGGCAATATACAGCAAACCAACAGCCAACATCAATCTAAGTGGAGAGAAACTCAACACGATTCCCCTAAAATAAGGAACAAGAGAAGGCTGTCCCCTCTCTCCATACCTCTTCAATACTGTACTTGAAGTTCGTTCTAGAGCAATAAGACAACAAAAGGAGATCGATGGGATACAAATTGGAAAGGAAGAATTCAAACTATCACTATTTGCAGATAATATGAGAGTCTACATAAGTGACCTGAAGAATTCTACCAGGGGACAACTACAGCTGATAAACACCTTCAGAAAAGTGGCAGGATACAAGTTAACTCAAAAAATTCAGTAGCCCTAATATATAGAGACAATAATTATGCTGAGAAAAAAAATCAGAGAAACATCATTCTTTACAATAGCCACAAAGAACATCATAAGATATTTTGGGGCAAGTCTAACCAAACAGGTGAAAGACCTGTAGGACAGGAAATTTGAGTCATTAAAAAAAGAATTTAAAAAAGATACCATTGAGTCTTTTTTAAGAAGTTCATTATTAATGAGATCAAGAACCTCAAGAGGTACTGCTGATTTTTCTGTTATCAATATGTCTTTTTTTTATTAGTGTTGTTGCTTCTGTATTCTTTTTTGAGACAGGGTTTCTCTGCAAAATAGCCTTAGGTGTCCTTAACATCATTTTGTAGACAATGCTAGCCTTGAACTCTCAGAGGTCTACCCACGTCTACCTCCAAGTGCTGGGATTATAGGAAGGCACCACAATGCTAGTCTTCCAGATGTCCTAAAATGTATATTAACTGTGTAATGAAAGATTCGTTTGTTTGGGGTTTTTCTTGTCTTAGTATAACAATATTTGGCCATTAAAACAAAACCCATGATATATGACGTGGAAAACTTTGGGAAGTCTTTCAATTTAGTGTGATATCATTAATAAGTCCATTATCTCCTCTCTTCTTAGTTCTTAAGTCTTTTATGGACATAGGTATGCTTGTATACCCTAGTTTCTATTATAAAAAAAGAAATATATGTTATCACTCTTTTCTGTTGGGTAACCATACATTGTAAAGAAGACTGCTGTATGCTTTTTAATACTTAAGGTTGTTTAATATGTTTGTGTTCAGAGTTTGCACACTGATTTTGCTGTGGTCCATTTCCTGTTCTGTGGAGGTATGTTTCAAACAGAGTCAGTACTAACAATTGGCTGACCAGAGTTAAATATATAGGCAGCCTCAAAAGAATAACACCAAAATTTTCAATGGAGACTTTCAAATCCACAAAGCCTCATTATTGTTTCCTAATTCTCATTTTATGGATGATGAAAATAGGGATCACAGTGGCTAACAATGTACCCCAAATTCTATATTAAAAGAATCATTCTAAAAGTAAGAAACAGAGTGCAACAATAAATCTTTACTCCATCTGTCTGAGCTATCTGAGCACAGCCATGCAACATGGATGCTTTTTGCCAGGCTGCCCGAATTCAACCCTGCACCCCGTTAAGTTCCCAAGTAGCATACATAGACTTACATTAGGCACAAATGATGCTTGGCCAATGACTAGGATTTCTTATCTGCTAGTTCAGTCTTAATTATCAAACATAATCATAAGACTTATCTTATGATGACGCTTTCTGGCTGCACCCTCTGTTCCTGGCAAATCACATGGGGACTCCAGAGCAGAGACCAGGAGGAAGAGAGACAGGCTGAATTCCTTCTTGCCCTTGCTTATATATGAGTGCCCCTGCTATGTCACTTCCTTCGCAGACCACTTCTTTACTACATTTCCCAGAATCCTCCCTAACTCCTAGTACCGCCTAACTTGCTACCTCATTGGCCAAACAGTACTTTCATCACCCAATAAGACAAACACCTACACAGAAGCACCTCTATCATCTCCTCTTTTCTGTCTAAATAAAAAGCAGGGTAATTTATCTTTTATAATAACTGAAGAAAACTGCAACCATAACTATCTGTTTTCAACTTCATCAAATACCACAGAAGGATAATATATATACTCTAGAATTGACAGAGACATCTCACTACCTGGACAGTCACCCAAAGTTCCTCTGTAACGTTGGTGCATCCATCTTCAGCCCATAGGCCACAGTGTGTCTGGCACTCTTCTCCATTTCAGCAGGAATCCTTTAGTACTGTCTTGTTTAGTAAGTTTAGCACTCACTTTCTTGTGGGTCCTGCATGTCCAGTTTATATAGCAACAAACAGTCCAGGCAAGAGCAGTTTCTTGCCCAAATGGCTAATCTTGCCATATTGAAGGCGAACTCCATAACCAGGTTCTTCAATGCCCATCCTCCTTTGTGAAGTAATTGGTGTGCCAGGAACAGTTGTGTCTCACTGTCAAGAAAACTCTAAACCATTTTAATATCATGTATTCTGTAGGTCTTTCAAAGATTTGAAGAATACCTGTCCATCTCAAATATGTCTCTGTTTATCTAGAAAACCTAACTAACCTAATTATAAGTTCTGACTATTACAGGTGACTATATAATCTTTATTTCATTATTATTACATTGTAAAAGATCAGTATAAAACAATAGTTAACAAGAGGAGAAATATACGTGTCACAAAATTGACCTTAAATTTGTATCAATAAATGAAAAGTCATACTAATGCAAAGTATACATTCCTATATCCTACTCCCATTTTTTCATATAAAAATAGATTGACTGTGACCAAACCCATTCAAATGAAAACAATCATTTATGAACCATATTTGGGAATTTGGGCTCATTCCAAACTGCTTCCTGCTGGGTGGTGGTGATGTCCATATCATGGGGATCATGATAAAACACAGAAATCTCATCAAGTCCTTGTTTTGTGGTCTGAAGTGCTGCATGGTCTCAGATCTTTTAGATGTAGGATCCGTTGGGCCACTGCTTCAGGGGGTCTTGCTTGATCAAACCATATTAGTCTGGGAGGAATCCATAGTTGTTCATTTTCTGTGGAAACTCAAGCAAGAAATCTTTTCCCAAGTAGCCTGTCCTGACATAAATTTTGAAGTCAAAGCATTGTTAAAATGTATATGTTGGATTAATTTAGCATCATTGATAATCAAGTGTATTGTAGCAGCTTTTGCTCTTTCCTCGGCAATCAAACAATTTAAAGTCAACAATATAGACTATAGTACCAGATTCACTGTGTATTTTCCATCATTACCTAGATTTTTATGACTCTATTACTTTTACTTTTATTTTTTCCTTTTATGAGACAGATTTTCTCTGTGTAATTTTGGCTGCCCTTAAATTTACTCTGTACACCAGGCTTGCCATGATGTCCCAGAGATCTGTTTGCCTCTGCCTCCCGAATGCTGTGATCAAAGGCATGTGCCACCATCACACAGTCACTCTAATTTTTTCTTCCTCTTTTTCTCACACAAGCCTACATATATTTTTTAACACAGTGTAAATATTTAGAGGTTTTTCTTCATCTGAATCTGCTTTTACTATAAATCTTTACCTTTTTCAGTCCACATAATCTTTTAACTGTAAAACAACACTGCTAAAATTAAAGTGGCAGGTTTCTTAGGCAATGTCTTCCAAGGAACATTCTGCCGGCTTAGAGATGTGGTCACTGCCACTGTCAGCTGCGTGGGGCACAAACCAACAACAAAAGCCTCCTGCTCTACCGACTGAGCTAGCCGGGCCTCTTATAAGGGAGCCCTGTGTTTTTTTCCACCAAGGCTGAGTCATAAAGTCTTTTACAGGAACCAAGTCTCTGCTTGTCTCTAGCAAAACAGAGAACACCCAAGAAAATGCAGCTACCAAGAAGTTGTGCTTATCTCTGACATTTTGCTGCCAAAAATCCCTTTTTCTGCTTTTGTGAAGTTTACATGGAAGTTTGTAACACCACCTCCAGCTTCCTGGGCTCTGTCACTGTTCGATAGTCTAGGGAAGGTAGCTTGCCCCACCTGGCGGCATGTGGTGGCAGGTTGCCCTCTTCCTCTGTGAAACTCAGGGCATGGAGTGATCCCACTCACTGGTAGCATTCTGTAACAATAAGGCTTTAATGCAAGCACCCTGAGCCCTGCCACCACCTGGGCACATTTTGCCAGGGTGCCCGAGTTCTGCCCGTTGTCACGTTAAGGTCCCAAATGACACACAGAGACTTGTATTAGGCACAAATGCTGCTTGGCCAATGACTAGGATTTCTCATCTGCTAGCTCAGTCTTAATTATCATAAAGCTATATATTTTATAAGACTTATCTTGTAGAGGAAGCCTTCCACTGGTGCCCTCTCTTGCTGGCAGAAAACATGGCTACTCCAGAGCAGAGAACAGGAGGAAGAGAGAAGGGCCAACATCCTCCTTGCCCTTGCTTATATATGAGTCTCCTTGCTATGTCACTTCCTGTCTGAATCACACTTCTTTAATACATTTCCCAGAATACTCCTTGACTCGTAGTACAGCCTAACTTAAAGCCACATTGGCCGATCAGTACTTTATTTATCACCCAATAAGACAAACACATACATAGAAACACTTCCCTCATCAAGGGAGCATTGCTAAATTGGGAATTATTGCTTTATTTTGTTAGTAATATTCTGATATGTTTGTATTTCTATTGAGCAATATAAAGAAAATAATCATTATATTCCTCTCCTTACTGTTTTCTCATGGATCTGATACACCTTTCTCCATTTGCTCAGTGCAAGAATTTTAGGCTTGTGCCAACAATCTGAGTTAAATGTTTTCTGGGGGATATTTTTTTCGAGACAGGGTTTCTCTGTGGCTTTGGAGCCTATCCTGGAACTAGCTCCTGTAGGCCAGGCTAGTCTCGGTCTCACAGAGATCCACCTACGTCTGCGTTCTGAGTGCTGGGATTAAAGGTGTGTGCCATCAATGCTTGGCATGGATTTTTTGTTGTTGTTGTTTTGCTTTTTAACATTCCTTGGCTATTTAGTAAAGGCTTTGGAGAAAAACCTTGCAGTTTCTCCCAGAGACGGATTGCGCATCTTGGGCATCTCTCTGTAGCGGTGTTCCACAGTCCTATCATACATCCATGCTATGTAACCATGGTAGTCTCATAAGCTCACTACTACAATACACAAATTCCTGAAGGGAGATACATTATTTCCAAATGCTGAGAAATGTCTATTGTGGTCCCATCTACACCATCTTAGTTATGCTTCTCAATTGCTTCCCTTCTAAGGAAGGCATTTAGCTTTGAGTGAAATGTATGGAGACAAGGGAGGACTATGTCTCGAGAGGCATTTCCCCTGTGCAGGAACAGTTGCTCACCATGGTTGAGATTGAAGCTTGACAACGAAATAGCTACCCTCAGGGCATTTCTTCTGTACCCCTCATGTTGAAAATCCTTCTTTTCCTGTACAATATATCCTGATTACAGTTTCCTCTATCTTTACTACCCCTAGTTCATGCCTACTCCCATGTCATCCAGTCCCTCCCCATTTGTGATTCTTATTAGAAAAGAACAGGCTTCTAGCAGATGCAAGAACACATCACAAAATTAATTGGACTAAGAAAAAAAATTGGATACAGGGTGGACAAGGGAGCCAACAGAATGAATGGAGAGCAGTAGAGAAGGCAAAAGAATCACAGACCCACTTGGTTCACACAGTCTGGATTTCCGTGAAGATGATAAGCTGAAAGCTGTGCTATGGACACAGAGGACCAGGTGCAGAGCCATCATGCAGGTTCTGTGCCTACTGCTTCAGTCTCTAGGACTGCATATGAGCTTTGTTCAGTTGATTTAGAGTCCAGGTTTTCCTGGTGGCCTCCATCCCCTCTTGTTCTTACAAGTTTTCTCTCTGTGCATTTCAGGGTTCTATGATCACTGAGAGAAGTTATTTGATGGAAACATCATAGAGACATCCCTTTAAGATCTTTTTGTTCCAAGGTCAGTCTGTCTGTCTGTCCGTCTTTCTATTTTTTGTTCTCTGTTTCTATCTCTCACGTGTCTTCCCTGGGGATTCTGTAATTGTTTCTAGTTGTTGCAGAATAAGACTTCTCTGAAGAGGACTGAAATCTGATGACTATGGCAGAACACCATTAGGATTTATTTTCACTATTGGGGAAAAACCAGCATTGTTTCCTTTAACACTTGACTTCAGGGCTATCTAGTGTCTGGTTTGTGGTCACGAAAGCAGTACAAGTTAGGTGCTCCATGTGGTAGAGTGGCCTTAACTCAAACCAGACATTGCTTGGTTATTCCCATAAGTTTTGTGCTTCCATGGCCCTAGCATTTTTTGTAAGCAGGACTTCAATGTAGATCAAAGGACTTTGGCATGGTTGAGAGTTTTATTTCTCTTTTGGAAGCCTGAACAGTACCTTCCTATACTAAAGACACTGTGATGTAGTAATGATGGTTGTATATAGGCAGCAGCTTGACCTGTCCACATCCAATGAGTTGTGTGTGAGTATCCCTCAGCTATGGGCCCTTGCTGTCCATATATGCAGATAAACCTAATGCCTTGACATCTGCTTGAGGTGTTTGGGGATTTCCATGGGTCCCCTTTAGCCAACTTCTCAATGTTATATAAACCAGTCCTGGTAGTTTGTTTAATGACAAGAGATTTACACTGGGACTCTGTCTCCTCCCATTATTTGCAGACATCATCAGGATTGTGTTCTTATATTTTGCAAAGACTTCACTGCACTAGGTTTCCTTACCACCCCTCAAGTGCCCCTCAATTCAACCTGTGTCCCCCTGAATTCCCTCTCTCAAACCCATTTCCCTCCCCATCCCAACCCTATGCTCCTGTTCTAAGCCTTCCAGTCCACAAAAAAACTCTCAAAGATTTCCTGCTATCAAGGAGATCTTTGTTTGCTCATAGTCTGTCCTGCTATCCATAGTCTCTCTTGGAGTTTAGGCTGGGGCTTGGGTGTCCTTTTTTAACCTATAATATCCACATATAAACATATTCATATCATATTTATCACTCTGAGTCTGGGTAACCTCACTTCGGATGATTTTGTTTTGCTCCATCCATTTGCATGAAAATTTCATGGCATCATTTTTTAAACAGCAGAGTAATATTTTTTGTTGTATGATTGCACTATTTTATCTTTAACCATTCTTCAGTTGAGGCACATCTAGGTAGTTTTGAATTTCTGGGTATTGTGAGTCCAACAAGAATGAACATGATTGAGAAAGTGTCATTTTGGTAGCTGAAGCGTCCTTGTGGAACATGCCCAAGACTGGTATCTCTGGAAGGAGAGGTAGATTGATTTCCATGTGGAGTGGTAGTCACTGTAAATCAAAGGAGAAAAGCTCACAGAGATTGAAGCAGCAAACACTGGGCTTGCATGAGTCTGCACCAGGTCTTCTATGTATGTATCGTGGCTTTAGTATATTGGGAGTAATTTTTATTTGTATTTTGTTGAATCTCTGATTGTGTGAACAAGTGCGTCTCTGAGTATTTGGGGTTTTTTGTGGACTCTTTTCCTCCAATTGCTTTGGATTTCCAACTTCTATTTGATAGTTGTGTTTTGTCTTATTCTAATTTATTTTGTTGTGTTTTCTTCTTATTTCTCAGGATCCTGATCTTTTCTTGTTATAAACATTTTATTTATTGAAAGAATCTTAAATTAGTAATGAGGCCTTCATTAACAACTAATAAATTTTTAAATATTAAAATGAAACATTAAGACTTTACATGAAAATTCCATGTGTTCTGGGTCATTCTTGTAGCAGCTTGCTTCTAGACTTGTGAACAATTGCTCTTTAGATGTGTTAACCATGCTCCAGACCCTGCTCTCCTCTGCATCACAGCAGAGGACTCTGTACTCACAATCACTTATAAATAGCACAGCTCTGGGGACAAGCTACCACAGCCATCAGCCTGGATGTCAGGCCACTTAGGGCTCCATAGGGGCTTTACTTTAGTCAGCAAGGGCCCAGTAAGTCCTGACTATAACAGCAGAAGAAAGTTCAGCGTAGGCTCACCTAGAGCTGCCAGCCATCCTTTTTGAGAAGCATGAGACAGAACTATGACTTCACCACGGAAGCCAGTCCTACCTTGTGGTGCTGATGCCTTCAAAGTGGCACATTTCCTGTATCTTCTGTCCATCTAAAGACAGCCGTGCAGTGTGACAGCATAGTCTTCAGCTAGACCACTGCGGGGATCTCCATCTGACAGAATGAGAGCCAGGGGCTGATGGATGTGACCCCGATGGTTTGCACGTTGGTGTGGACCATGGAAGTCGCAGCTGCTGCAGCTGTATATGGTGTACTGGCCATGGGGTGGAGTGGTCAGCCAACTCACCTCCATTGCCCTCAACAGTGTTGATAGGGTGTCCATCCAGGGAGACATCTACGGTGGAAAGGCATGAGGAGGGGCCTCTGAAGGTCACCACTTCATTGAAGGCTTGGTAATAGGTGACCTGCTTTCGGCCCTCTGTGTTCAGGCCATTTTTACTGAGGTCATTATGATACTGTCAACTTGAACTTATAACACAACCTGAAATTGATTTCAAGTGGATGGGCCTGAATAATTGCAAGTATAATTTATTGTTAGCTTGACTAGTTTTGAAGAATAAAAAATTTATCATGATTATTATTATTATTATGCTTTGAATGACAATAGATTGTTTTCTCATCCAAGAAATCCCATAAAATTATTATTAAAACATTCAATGGGAAGCCATAAAATATACTCAAAAGACACAATGAAGTTCCTTTCAGGCTCTACAAGTGCTGGATCAGTCTGCCTACATTCATATATGCTCTAATCGCCCGGGTTACTGTGTGGGGATGTAGCTCAGTGGCAGAGCTCTTGCTTTGCACGCATGAGGTCCCGGGTTCGATTCCCGGCGTCCCCCATTCCCTTTTTAATTGTTCCTTTTCAGATCTATTCATATAAGTTGTTTCAGACTTTAACTTCCTGTTGTGAAGTCAAATTTCCATAGCTAATTAGTGGATGAAATTGCTCATCTGTCACCTGACAACAATGTTCATCTATGACTGTGAGGACATTTCCATGGAGACCACCATAGTCTGGTGAGGAGAACGTGGCCATGCCTCAAGGGATGTGCTTTCTTGTAACAAAGAAGCTAAGCTCTGCTTTCCTGCTGGTGGCAGTTTCTCCAGAGGGTATGATTTCTAGGGGGATAACAAGGGTGAAGAGTTCTTGTAGTGAGAGATAGAGAGGAAGAGCTGGGCAGAGCCATTGCTGGTTACTGAACACAGGAAGCATTTGTGGTTGTCATAGAAACCTGGTGTCATTATGGCGACCGATTTCAATGTCTACCCAGGTGATGTCATGGAAAGGAGAATTCCTGGTGTGTGCACTGAGCGAGCTTCTGGGTTCCCGGAAGTGAGTACCTGAATCTTCCTGAGGGTGGGGAGGCAGATGCAGGCATTCCCATACCCAAGTATGTTCACTCTCCCTTCTAGATTTGCAGCCAGGTGTCTGCAGAAGGAGAGAGAGTGGGGACCATTCTGCCTCCTGCATGTGCTGTGCTGTCTGGACCTGGCTGTGCTGGAGCCATAGGAGGAGTGTTCTGGGGGAGGGAGCAGCAGGGAGATAGACAGTAGAGTGAGCTCTCTCTGATCCCAGCTTGCTGCTCCCTGAAAAGGGATCAGATTGCTCCCACACAGGATCTGAGGCACATAAAGCAGGAGAGTCTAAAGACTAATCAGTGATTACCCTGAGATGACTCTGTAATATGCAGTTGGTTAGAGGATTATTGCTCCTCCTTAGTAGTTTGTGAGGTAGTTTGGTTTTGAGACAACGTTTCATTGTGTCCTACCCTGGCTGGGAACTTTCAATGAATCTCCTGCCTCAGTTGTCCTATGAAGGGATTACACGTGTGGGACACTGTATGCTTGTCACCAGTTGGTGATTTAATTTCCTTTTTTGCGGGTCCCACCTTCCCCTGTAACCCTGATATCTCCTCAGTGTCCCTGCCCTGACACTCTCTGCTTATGGCATTAAAATTCCTATTTAATGTCTTATAAATAGAACCAAACCTATCAATGACCCCTTGAACTGCACACCTACATCTTTTGAATTTCTCAATTTCTCTTGACTGTCTTTGCGAGCTTTTCTCTGTGTTTCATGGGAATTATTTATGGTATATGATTGTCTAACTTTCCTCTTCATAGACTTGTATCTTTTCAGTTCTCATCCTTGTATTTGGAAGAGCAGGCTATTTTAAATTGTAAGTATCCCTCCTTCTGGGGTCATTCAGTTATGGATTTATTTTTAAATTAATTTTTATTTAAAGTAAAAGGAATCTTAGATTACATACCAATTGCACTACCCTCTGATGGGGTATGTATTGTGTATGTTTATCTTATTGATTGTTAAATAAAATACTGTTTGGCCAATGAGACAGCAAGTTAGACGGGACTAGGAGTCAAAGAGGATTCTGGGAAATGTAGTAAATAAGTGGTGATTCAGGCAGTAAGTGACATAGCAAGGAGACTCATATTTAAGCAAAGGAGAAACAGGAAGGGTCCCTTTTTTCCCCTTGCTCCTCCAGCAGCACGATGTGATCCACAGGCAAGGAGGGACACCAGTAAGGCTTCTGAAAAGATAAGTCTTATAAAATATATAGATGTATAATAATTAAGACTGAGCTAGCAGATGAGAAGTCCTAGTCATTGGCCAAGCAGCATTTGAACCTAATACAAGTTTCTGTTGTTCATTTGGGCCTAACTCGGGTGGGCTGCTGGTGTAAAGCGCACATGTGGCAGTGGAGCTCGGTGGCTTTTGGCAGAAAGATTTAACGTAACAACCCTCTGCTCCCATCCTCTAACCCTCCCACACAAGTCCCCCATCAACTCCTGAGAGAGCATTAGGCCTCCCATAAGGTGTCATCATCAATGTCTGTCACATCTTTAGGTTCAGGACCTAGTCCCTAGTCCCTCCCCAGTATGTCTAGACTGAGAGAGTGTCCTCTCCTGTGTGTGTAGACTGAGAGAGTATCCTCCCCTGTGTGTCTAGACTGAGAGAGTGTCCTCCTCCGTGTGTCTAGACTGAGAGAGTGTCCTCCCCAGTGTGTCTAGACTGAGAGAGTATCCAGGCTTTCCAGGCAAAAATACTGGTGGTACTTCCAGAGGTCCAAAAAGACTGCCCAAGCCCCCAACTGACAGCTGTGTTCAGGGGGCCTGGACAGTCTTATCCTGGCTCTGCAGGTGTCTGGCTGGGGGCCTAGGTGGTCCGACTTGCAAAGGTCAGCTATTTCATTGCTGCTGATTCCTCTTTACAACTGGATTAAGTTCCGCTCAGTGCTTAGCTCTCTGGCCTCGAACCTACAGAAATCAGCCAGCCTCTGGCTCCAGAGTGCTAGGACTAAGGTGTCTGCCACCAATACCCTACTTTCTTAGATTCATTGTTTGGGTATTTCTTTTTGATCCCACGAGATTTCTCTCTGCCAGTTATGATTTTTATTAGATTTATTTCCTGTCAAATCTTCACCTAGGCACAGTGACATGGATTTTCTCTTTTGTGTTCTCTTTGACATTTACAGGCTTAAGTTTATATTCTTACTTTGTTTGAGAGGTAAGCCTTACAAATGTGTGTTTATTTGGGAAATCAGCATGTTACCCTATATGACAGCATCACCCTAGAAAGCCAAGTATTAGGCAAATGGATGGAACTACAAGAAACCATTCTGAGCAAGGTAACCCAGTCACAAAAAGACAGGCATGGTATTTACTCACTCATACGTGGATTTTAGACAGAGGAAAGGATTGCCAGCCTGCAGTGCATGCTTCCGGAGAGGCCAGTAAACAAGGAGGAGACTAAGAGAGACATACATGTTCCCCTGGAGAAGGGGAAAGGGACAACTTCTGCTGAGCAAATTGGGAGTATGGGGGGAGGGGAGAGGGGACTAGGAGAATGAAAAAGGGAGAAGAGGGGTGAGGAAGACAAGATGGGACAGGGAGGTTGAGTTGGGGGAAGAACAGAAGAGAGCAAGATAAGAGATACTATAACAGATGGAGCCATTATAGGTTTAAAGAGAACTCGGGCACTAGGGACATTTTTGGAGAGCTACAAAGATGACACCAACTAACAGTCTAAGAAACAGAGGAGAGTCTACCTTAAATGCCCCTCCTGATAATGAGATTGATGACAAATTCATAAGCCATAGTATAGCCTTAATGCAGCAGCTTGTGGAAGTAGAAGCAGACACCCACAGCTAAACCTTGAACTGAA
Source organism: Cricetulus griseus (assembly GCF_003668045.3). Lineage (NCBI taxonomy): Eukaryota > Metazoa > Chordata > Mammalia > Rodentia > Cricetidae > Cricetulus > Cricetulus griseus. Next base: position 43,792,866 of record NC_048604.1, on the reverse strand, counting down.
CTGTAATCCAGTTGCAGAGGAGGACTGATGAGCAAAGGGGTCCAGACCAGGCTGGTGAAACACTCAGAAACAACTGTCCTGAACAAGGGAGAGCTCTTGGTCCCCAGACCTATAGTTGCATAACCAGCAGGGGACAGATCCAGACCCCCTGAATGTGGGTGTAAGTGAGGAGACCTTGGAAATCTATGGGGCCTCTGGTAGTGAATCAGTACTTATCCCTATCATAGGAATGCAATTTGGGATCCCAGCCTGCATAGTAGGATACTGCCTGAGCCTTGACACAAGGGGGTTGGCTTGGCCAAAGAATATGACATGTTTTGAGACCCCCTAGGTAAGGCCTCACCGTCCCTGGGGATCAAAATGTGTATGAGATTGGTAGTGTGTTAGTTGGGGGGGACAGGGGAGGAGGGGAAGGAGAGGGACCTGGGAGTGACATGTAAAATAATTTCTTTTCTAATAAAAAAAAGAAAATACACTTGAAAAAAGAAAGCCAAGTATTCATTCTGTAATTTGCAACTATCCATGATTTACAATACTATCTTTCCACATAATAATCTCTGAAGCATAATGACTATAAACACATTTTTCTTATTTTACTTACTTAGAAGTATTCATTTGAGCTCATTCAATATATATATAATATATATTATATATATATATATCCCAGTAATTTATACTAAAGTTCCAGAGGAAATACAAAAATATGATTTGAAGGAGGTAATTATGCCCAAGGTCTTCCTTGAACTACACATGCCAATGTAAAGAAAGCTTATGTCCCCTAGGCCTAAACTTATATGTAATAGGACAGATTTGGTCAGTTGTTCAACATGAAATTCCCACTTTAAAATTTTTTTAATCAAAGCTGGAAAGACGGCTGAGCAGTTAAAAGAACAACTGTTCTTGCAGAGGAAACAAGTATGGTTCACATCTAGCATGTCAGGAGGTTCACAGCTGCCTGGAATTCCAGCTTCAGGCCTTCTGGGTTTTTTTGTCAGTTTTGGATTGTGTTTGCACATGATACGATGTAGGTCCTAATTTATATTTGTGGGATATGAATATACACTTTCCCCAGTATTCTTTGCTTAAAGAACATTCTTTCTACACCAAATTGCCTTTGCATATTTGTCAAGTATCAGTTCTCCAGCAATCCAGGGATGGTACATATATCAATAATCCCAGTGCCTGAGAGGCTGCAGGGGGAGTATTGTCAGTCCTTCTCAGCCTAGATGACACACGAGTTTGATGGCAGCATGGAATACATAGAAAGATGTTGTCTCAAAAGAGGCAGTGGTCTGTAAATGTGTGGGTGTAACCCTGGAGTGTTGATATGTATCTTTACTTCCCTGCTTGGATTCCTATAGCAGGATGGCCCACTTAATGTAGTTTCATATGCAGAACTCCTATCAGGCAATGCTCTTCTCTATCTTTATGTTTCTAAGATCCCTAATTCAATGCATTGATCTACAAAGTTTAGAATACCCCACCCATTTAAAATAGGGTAATCTTACTGTTTTCCGTTGAATCTGTAGATCAGTTTTGAATCAATAAACATCTTACCAATAATTAGATGATTGGCACATGACCATAATATGTCCTTCATTTATGTAGGTTGTCTTCAATTCAGCAATGTTTTGACTTGTTTCAATCTATAGGTATTACAGATTGATATGGCAGAAGGATTCATTAGTTTTGCACTGTTTTGATTCACCTATACCTGGTATTATTATTAAAATTCAATCCTAATAATTTTTCTGTGAACTAGCTATTAAAATTTCTGATAACTGTCAGTAAACAAATGTCAATGGTACCCATGAAAGATGTATTTGGTTGAAAGCATGGATTACTCCATGGATAGAGAACTTATTTGTTGATTGATGCAGTTTGCCCATATTTTCAAATCAGAGTTCTGTAGGGAGACACCCTAGCCCTGCCCAATAGTCATGGGACAGGTGCCAGGTGGACCCAGGACTGGCCCATAAGGGTGTGGTGAAGGAAATCCGGTGTGATGTAAGGGAGCTTTTTAAGGGCTGCACCAGAAGACCCTAGCCCTTTTCTGGCCTCGCTTGCTGGGTTCCTGTAACCTCACTCTGGTCTGCGTCTTGCCCTGGTGTTTTCTTGAATAAAGAGACTTCACCATCCTGGATCACAGTTCATCTTTGGTGCACGCTCCAACCCATATTCTTCAGAGTTCAGAGGTCATTGACAGTCTATTGAGAGGAATGCCCCAGAGACAAGTCCTCGGGCCATCCACACAGGAACCACACTGAAAGAACATATTTAGTAGCTTCCTGCATCCCGAGTGTGGTTAGAGATGAATCTGTTGCAAGATGTGATTTCACCTCTTGATCTCTCTGTAAACACTGTAATGGGTAGCAGGGAGCTAGGATAGTGAGAGGGAGAGGTGTTGTGTCTGTGGAACAGGAATTCCTAGACAGATGTTGGGACTGCAGAGACTGAAGGATTGATGGACAGAACTTGAGTGATGTGGAGAGGAATGAATATTGGAGCCCAGAGGCTAATTACAGTGTGTGCTCTCCTTACCCCATGAGTAGACACTCCTTGGTCCCCCTGTGTTGGAACTACCTCACGTCTTGTCACTGACACATGAAGTTGGACCTGACATCCTAACAGAGTTTTTTAAAAACCAGAACATATAACCTTAAAACAAAGTCTTAATAGTCTACCAGTCAAAGGACTGAATGTCATCACACAGCAGCTAACACCTGTGCTGAGGATTCTCTGCTTTACCTAACAGCCAACTTACCATTTCCTCATCTGTAAGTGTGTATTCTGTATATGGTTTGTGTGGGCAAACTTGTCCCTGAAGTTTCCAGGCAAATTCAACTTGTGCTTCACTGAGGGTTAAATGATGAGCTGGTGTCATTCATAGATTCAAGAGCATATTAGGAACAAGTTTGCTATTGTGCTTTTTTACACCTTGTCTTTTTTTTTTAACCCACATCATTACCACAGGGCCATAATGACTTCTGTGGGATTTGGAAGAGACTAATAATATATTTGTGAAAGTGAGTTAAATTACATAATGCTATGAGAGGATTTATGTGACATAATTCAACAAGTGCTTCTTCAGTGATGCTCTGGTGTTTATATATCAATTCCTTACTTCCGTACCTATATACTTCTATATTGATTTCTATCAGTATGACTCAGAATACACGTTATTATTATCTTCTCATATTGCCCTTGTCTATATTGATGACCAAGTTGTCCCAGTATTGGCCAGAGGAATCCATTTACAATGGCATCAGTGTTCATCTGGTGCCTCTGGAGTCTTTGCTGAGTCTAAACATTGCACTCACTGACCCCGTGTATATAAAGGAGGTAATGATGCTCACATCCAAGGATCATGTTCAAGACTTAAAGAGACAGAAAACAAAACCTAGTGTTTCGTGTGTCTTGTTTGGCACACTCCCCTTGCCTCTTTCATGCTGTCAGTGTGATGGCTCTGGCAGGACAGAATGGACATGAGCACATGAAAAGAAGGATAGGATACTTTTCAAGGTAATGGGAAGTGAACAATCTCACATTTCCATTATGTCTGTGCATTCATGGGTCTCACTGTGTGTGTTCAGGGGAATGTGATGAACTGGGAAGAGGAAGACCATCATTGCATAACTTCCACTGATGGAGTCTGCACAGGCAAGCCACCACCATTCCGTATCATGGCTTTTATGTGCTGTCTCATCCTGGTTTCCGCTGTTTAATGTGTAATATTTCCTCTTATGCTGCCTTCCAGTATAAAAGCAAAGGATTTAATCTCTGCATCCCAGAAGCTGGAGCTGGTAGAGAAGAATACATTGTGATGTGACATCTGTCAGACAGAAAGGGTGACTGGAACATGGTGACATTATGGGTAAGTCACTTGTCTTCCTGCATCCTTATCCATTAAGGGCGATCACACTATCCAGTCTTTTGTTCATCAGCAAACCTTTGAGGCATCAATGCCTTGTCATCTCAGATGGATGGTAGGACCATGTACTTTGCAGTAAATTATATTATATCAACTGTTCCAGGACTTCCTGGTCGGTGTTATACTGGAGGCACTCTGACCTGGTGAGTGCCTGCATGTCTAAACTTTCTGATATTACTGTGAATATATTCCCTTCACTTGAACCCTTCTAAGAACAGAGTCTCCAACACATTTTCTCTATGTCTAAAGAGGACCACATCATATCCCATCCCATTATATTTCTTTCATGAACTATCACACAGAACTGAGAAATATGAAGAGACTAGGCCAATGTGTGCCTTTTTTAATCATTTATTTCCAATACTGCCTATGTATACCGACCTGCAGGGATACAAGCCTGGGTCCTTCCCCTCTTGGAGAGTCCAGAGGAGCTGGGAACAGCAGCTTCAAATAGGCAGACTGCACACACAGGCAGGGTCTGTGCACTCAGTGGAAATCTGTGACTGGGAACCTGTCCTGAATCCAGGACTGTTCGCCATCTTTTCCTGCAACACCTCTCCCTCCTCCTTAGCCACCATTTCTTTTCAAATCTTGGGCTCCAATCCCAGATGCTCCCTTGGATTCTGTGATTTTTCTCAGTTCTGGCAGCAGCTCTAGACCTCCCCTTGGGTATTAAAATGTTTTGGGGGGTTGAATGGCAGAGAATTTACCATGCCCTCTCTTTCAGTGATTCTCTTTGCCCGAGTGGGGTGTGGATGGAAGGTAGGTGTACCTGGGAGGTTCTGACTTCTCTACCTACCTTGCCTTTAAAAACATCTGAATATGCCCCCTAATCTGTGGCATGCCTTGTTCCCAGTTTAATCTTCTAAAGAAATTCCTGTTGCATGACTCCATGCCTGAAGTCTTAGGTCTTCAAAAAATATCTCCATCACAGAGATTTCTAGCTTGCATCTCTGACAATCACAAAAGTTGTCTGACCCCCAGGCTTTATCAACTTGTAAACAAGGAGCCTCTCTTTGTGCTTATGTCGGTAGCCTCATCCTCCCCACATATTACCCTTTGGCTGGTTCCCTTACAGTAGTCTTGAAGCCTCTTAAATGGAATGTTTTTGCCTCCCTTCCAAAAGAATTACATTTCCATCTAATGGGAGACAAGACACTCTCTCCCTGGTTAAGAGTTAATCCACTTGTGTCAGCAAACCAGCAGGCTATAGGAGCCCTTCTCAGAAACAGGAATCCATCCCCCTAAGTCATACTAAAAGACAAAGTGGAGTATGCTTATCCTTTCTTGAGGCAACGTGTCTTCCCTTCCCATAAGCTCTGCTCCTGCAGCAGTGTCCTTCAGAGCTGTAATCTTGCAGCCTCTTCAATCTGCTCACTTTTCTTCTCTCTTCTGGGTGTGGTTTCAGAAACTCTTCTTGCTTCGCCAACACTGTGGGCTTCTCTCTTCCTCTGAAGCTCCCTCCCTACTGTGTGACTGCTTATGAACCGTGTGTGTGTGTGTGTGTGTGTGTGTGTGTGTGTGTGTGTGTGTGTGTGTGTGTGTGTGTGATCCATGCATGCTTACTGCAGATGGTACACTTTTTCTTCTTTGTCTGCTACATAGTTTTCCTCTGGATAGCTGCAGAGATTTGCAACTTATCTGTCCTCTGGATTTTCAGTTTTTGTTTTCTTTGTTTTCCTCCTCAGGACAACTTATTTTATTGTATGTGTGGGAGTATTTTACCTGCATAAGTGTCTGTGTACCATGTGGGCACCTGGTATCCAAAGAATCAGAAATGGCAGGAATGGCAACAAGTTCCCTGAATTTGAGTTATACATGGTTATGAGCCTGTTGTTGAATGCTGGGAACCAAACCTGGGTGTTCTGCAAGAACAAGTGCTCTAAAGGCATTAGCATTGTCTTCCAGAGGCTGGAGAGATGGCTCAGCTCTTAGGAACCATTGTTCTTGCAGAAGCCCTTGGTCAGTTCTCAGCACCCCAATGGAAGATCAGTTCCTGGGAAACTGATACCCTCTTCTGAACTCTTCCAGCACCAGGAAAACAAGGGCAGTACATGTATGCATGCAGGCAAAATGCACACAAATTTAAAAAAAAAGACCATAACAATGTATGTTTTCATTGTCATCACACTTCCCTTGAGTCTTTTTTAAAAAGTTGTTTATTAATGAGACCCAGAACCTCAAGAGGTACTGCTTATTTTTCTCGTGTGTTTTATTATAAGTGTCATTGATTTTGGTTTGTTCCTTGAGACAGGGTTTCTCTGCAAATTAACCTTGGCTGTCCTGGTAATCAATTTGTAGACCATGCTGGCCTTGAACTTACACAGGCCTATACACCTCTACCTTCCACATGCTGGGATTATAGGCATAAACCACAATGCTAGACTTCCAGATGTCTTAAAATGTATAACAAGTGTGAGATGAACTATTTGATTGTTTGGAGTTTTTCTCCTCATAGGATAACAATATTTGATCATTAGCAAAACACATAATGGTCTGACATGGAAAAGTTAGGGTAGTCTGGCCATTTAGTGTGACATCAGTAATGAGTACATCATCTCTTCCCATCTTATTTCTTCAGAATATAAACTCGAGAATATAAGCACACCCATGTCTATAAGAGACTGAAGAAATGTTACTTGGCTATTTAGTGAAGGCTTTAGAGAAAAAGTTTGCAGTTTCTTCCACAGATGGATTGTGCATCTTGGGCATCTCTCTAAAGAGGGGTTCCACAGTCCTTTACACATGCTATGTATCCATGGTAGTTCCATAAGCTCATAACTATAATAGAGAAATTCCTGAAGGGAGATACATTATTTCCAAATTCTGAGTTCTGTCGATTGCTGAGTGGTAACTACATCATCTTAGTTATGCTTCTCAATTGCTTCCCTTCTAAGGAAGACATTTAGCTTTGAGTGAAATGTATGGAGACAAGGGAGGACTACATCTCAAGAGGCGTTTCCCCTGTGCAAGAACAGTTGCTCACCATGGTTGAGATTGAAGCTTGACAATGAAATAGCTACCCTCAGGGCATTTCTTCTGTACCCCTCATATTGAAAATACTTTCTTTTCCTGTACAATATATCCTGATTACAGTTTCCTCTCCCTTTAGTATCCCCAGTTCCTGCCCTACTCCCATGTCATCCAGTCCCTCCCCATTTGTGATTCTGATTAGAAAATAAAAAACAGGCTTCTAACAGATGCAACAACACATCGCAAAGTTAATTAGACTAAGAAAAAAACACTATAACATACGGGGTGGACAAGGGAAACCAACAGAAGGAAATGAGAGCCCAAAAGAAAGTGTGAGAATCACAGACCCACTCATTCACACAGTCTGGAGTTCCATGAAGATGCTTAGGCGAAAGTATGCTATGGACACAGAGGACCAGGTGTAGAGCCATCATGCAGGCTCTGTGCCTGCTGCTTCAGTCTCTATGACTGCATATGAGCTTTGTTCAATTGATTTAGAGTCCGTGTTCTCTTGGTGGCCTCCATGCCCTCTTGCTCTTACAAGTTTTCTGCCTGTGCCTTTCAGGGTTCTATGATCTCTTTATGAAGTCTCTCCCCCATGTGTCCAGGCTGAGAGACTATCATGCCTCCATAGGGAATGGGATCCCAAAGTCCATTAGTCTGCTAGAGATAAATACTGGTTCCACTGCCAGAGGACCCAAAAGACTGCTCACGCCCCCAACTGACACCCACGTTCAGGGGGCCTGGCTTAGTCTTATGCTAGTTCCCCTGCTGTCTGTCTGACTAGGGTCCTTGAGCTCCCAATTGCTCAGGTCAGATGTTTCTGTAGTTTCCCCAGCATGTCTTCACCACGCTGCTCATCACTTCTCCTTCTCTACATCTGGATTCCAGGAGTTCAGCTCAGTGCTTAGCTGTGAATGTCTGCGTCTGCTTCCATCAGCTAGCTTTCTAAGGTAGTCATCAACTGCATTATAGCTGAAGGCCTCTCCACTATTGCTTAGATTCTTTTATTTTTTTTTTGTATGTTTGGTTGTTTTTTGAGACAGGGTTTCTCTTTGTCATTTTGGGGCCTGTAGTGGAACTAGCTCTTGTAGACCTGACTGGCCTTGAACTCACAGAGATCTGCCTACAGTGTTTTCCTTGGGACATCTGCGGAGATTTGCCGCTTATCTGCCTCAGAACTTTTCTTTTTTCCTTCTCCTTTATTTCTTCTGAAATTTATTTTAATAAATGCATGAATGTATCTTGCCTGCATAAGTGTCTGTGTACCACATAGGTATCTGGTATCCAAAGTGGTCAGAAATGGTACCAGAATCCCAAGGAATTGGAGTTATACATGGTTGTGGGCCTACTGGTGGATGCTGTGAACCAAACCTTGGTCTTCTTTCTGCAAGAACAAGTCCAGTAAAGCCATTAGTGTCTTTCTTTTTAAAGTTGAATTAAATTTTTATTGATTGTCTAGAGATATGGCTAAGCAGTTAAAAGATAACAGTGAGGAGAACCCTAAAATACTCTCTCTAGTTATGACGTGACTATTGTTCTCATGATCTCACATCAGGTGTGCTTGCTTGAATGGAGCCTCCAACATTAAGTCATAGATGAATGAGGGACTCCTGGAGCCCCTCCTCTCCCTGGCAGATACAGGAAATTAACTGATGTTTGCTAGGGAAATGGGCATCATTATCTTCAGTGATACACCCACTTTTGCATCTCCCACACTTCAGTGGCTAGCTCTACATCCATCCCTATGTAGGTAGCCCTTGTTCAACTGAGTTGTTAACAAAAGAAAAAGAAAACAAAGGGAGATTACAGTGATAGGAGACTTTACTGGAAGGAGGAAGGATGTTGATATGGATTGAAGGGAGACAAGAAATAGTAGGTTGTGAGTGACCAGAATAAATATGCATGCCCATGTGTTGCTATAGTTTTCTTGTCCTGCCAGTTTCTGCCACCCTTCTCAGCCCCAAATAAACACATGGACGCTATATTAATTATAAACCTGTTGGCTGGTGTCTAGAGCTTCTTATTGAGTAGCTCTGTATTAATTATTAACCCATAACTACTAATCTATGTATTTCTACATGGCCTTATCTTACTGGAGAATGCCTGGCACATCCTATCCTCCCTGTCTCCACATGGCAACTCTTTCCAGCACTTCTCTTTGTCTCTAGTCCTACCTATCTTCCTGCCTCCATTGGCCAAACAGTGTTTTATTCATCAACTAATAAGTGTCCAAGAGATCTCCCAAAAAACACAGGTCATTGACAGCATGTGGGCACACATGGGAGATGGGAGAATGTCCTTCTGTATGCTGTGAATATATATTTCTCTTATTGGTTGGTGAATAAGCTGTTTTGGCCAATGGACAGGCAGGATGTAGCTATGAAGGAAGTATAGACAGAGCTACCACACTAGGAGAATTCTGGGAGGAAGAAGGCAAAGAGTCGAGTCTCCAGAGAGATACCATGTAGCTACTGGGAAGGTAGGATGCCTGGGCATTCTATGGTAAGATAAAGCCATGTGGAAATGCATAGATTAGCAGTTGTGGGTTAATTAAGAAAGACATAGCCGGGCGTTGGTGGCGCACGCCTTTAATCCCAGCACTCGGGAGGCAGAGGCAGAGGATCTCTGTGAGTTCGAGACCAGCCTGGTCTACAAGAGCTAGTTCCAGGACATCCTTCAAAACCACAGAGAAACCCTGTCTCAAAAAAATCAAAAAAAGAAAGAAAAAAAGAAAGAGATAGCCAATAAGAAGCCTAAGCCATTGACCAGTTTATAACTAATATAAGCCTCTGTGTGTTTATTTTGGACTTTGGGAATAGGGTGGGACAGAAACATCCATTTACATGTGGTACTCAATGTGGGGTTCCAAAATATAACATGAATAAATAAAAGACCCAGAGACAGATATTGGGTTCAAGCTTCAAGCTGAATATCGGAAAAGTGAAGCAGCCAGCTACTAGCTCTCACCTCTAGCTCAGGCAGAAAGGGCTGATCTACACAAGAGTCTCAAACTGTTGTCTCTCCTCATTGTGGCTGGAAAATGAATCCTCACACTGAATCCTGATACTGACTTCTACATCTCTCATGAGTGCTGAGATTAGAGGTGTGAGCTATATTTCTTTTTTAGGCTGATTCACTCTTGTGTAGATCTGGGTGGCCTCGGACTCACAGAGATCTGTCTACCTCTTAATCCTGAGTCCTAGGATTAAAACTGTGTGCCACCACCTTCTAGCTTCTGGCTGCTGGAATGAAAGGTGTGTGCCTGGCTTCTATGGCTTGAGGCTGACTTTGCTTTTTGAATCCTCAGGCAGGCTTTAGTAAACCATAAATAATATAATGGTATAGTGTGTTCCAGCTCCTTTCACTTAACTGTAAGTTTGATAATTTCATTTTTGACAGCTGAATAAAACTTCGTTGTATATAGGCTGCATGTGTTCAATATCTATTTATCAGTTGATGGAGATTTTAGGTTGTTTCCATGTCCTAGCTATTGAGAATAGAGCCACTATGAACATGAATGATCATATGTGTCTATAGTAGTAAATAGAGTCTTTTGGGTATATGCACAGAATTGATATAATCTGTTTACATATTAGATATATTTCCTTTTTTGTTTTTTTCGAGACAGCGTTTCTCTGTGACTTTGGAGGTTGTCCTGGAACTCGCTCTGTAGACCAGGCTGACCTCGAACTCACAGAGATCCTTCTGCCTCTGCCTCTGCCTCCCCAGTACTGTGATTAAAGGCATACGCCACCAAAGCCTGGCTTATTAGATCTATTTCTAGTTTTATTAAGAGCCACCCCACTGATTTCCACAGTGGCGACACCAATTTGTAGTTTTATCAATGGTGCATAAGGCTTCCCAATTCCACGCATCCTCACCAGCAGTTCTTTTCTTTTATCATAGCAAATCTAAATAGAGTAAGGTGGAATGTCAAAGTAGTTTTAATTTGCATTTTCCTGATGGCTAATGATGATGAACACTTGAAAAAAATATCTCTTAGCCATTTATACTTCTTCAGCTTTCATAGCCAACTTTTATTTTTAATTTTATTTTACATGTATGGGTGTGTTGCCTGCATGCATGTCTGTGGTAACATGTGCATGTATTTCTCACAAAAGCGAGAAGAAGGTATGAGATCCCTTGGGCCTGGACTTACTAATGTTTGTAAACTTCCATGTGGGTGCTGGGGATCTAATAGAGGAGAAGCTGGAGCTCATTGAACAATCTCTCAAGTCTCCATAGCACATTATTTTTAAAAATCATAAAAATCAGGCTGCTTGTTTTCTTGGTGTTTGGATTTTTGTTGTTGTTTGTTTGTTTTTGGTTCTTTGTATGTAGTGTCAGATGTACTGCTGGCAAAGATTTTACTCCATTCTGTCGGCTACCTCTTCATTTGATTAACTACTTCCTTGAAGTACAAATGCTTTCCAATTTCATGAATTGTTGATTGTCAGTCTTATTCCTGGGTAAGCAGAATCCCTTTCAGAAAGAAATCTCTATCCCAATATATACTCTCTCCTCTAAAAGTGTCAGGTCTAACATTGAGATCTTTGACTTTGAATTTTATGTGCAAAGTGAAAGAGAAGGATCAAGTTTCTACTGCATATAGATACACAGTTTTCCCAACACCATTCTTTGTCAAAAATCCAGAGTCTGTGGGTGCATGAACTTCAATTCTATATTCTTATATTCTGGATCCTCAATTCTAGTCCATTCATCAGTGTCTCTTGTTTTTGTGCCAGTACCATCCTGTTTTTTACTACTTTGTCTCTGTAGTATAACTTGAAATCAGGTATGGTGATACCTCCAGCAATATTTTTATTGTTCAGGGTTGTTTGGTTATCTGAAGTCTTTTATGCTTCCATATGAATTTTAAGGCATTTTAAAATTTATTTCTTTTATTTTATATGTGTGGATGTTTTGCCTGAATATGTGTACCATGTGTGTGCCTGGTACCCACACAGGTCAGAAAAGGGCATCCTGGAAGTGGAGTTGCTAATGGATATGAGTCACTATGTGGGTGCTGAGAACCAAAACCAGGTTCTCCTCAACATCAGCAAGTGTTCTTAACCCCTGGATAATCTCATCAGCTTCTTCCTTATTAATTTTAAGACCATTTTTCTATTTCTGTGAAGAATTGCCAATTGGTTTGTGTAGTTTATGGCATTCCTTACTTCCTAAGGCTTATAAACCATCTCATAGTTACCAGCCTATCAACAATGAACTTGCTGAAGTCCCATAAGCTAGGTACCAAGCCAGTTTTCCACACCAGGCTCCCCTCTGTCAACCTTAATTTGCTAACTATGGCCACTCATACATGATTAAAGATGCAATTTCCCCAAATATGATGCTTTAAGCAAACACAAATTGCCAACTACATACAAATAAAAATAAGAACAAGCTCTTAATAGAACACTTACAGGTCATCATATGTGCATTAATAATGAAAATACTCCATTTAAATTTTTACATTCAACAGAGAGTAGGAAAATAAACAGATATTATTTTCAAATTTTCATTTTACAGGGACCAGAGAAAGGGATCAGTAAGTAACAGTGCTTAATGTACAAGCATGAGAATCTGACTATGAATCTTTAGCAATCACATGAAAAAGTCAGGCATGGCTGAACATGCTTGTCATCCCAACATTGTGGGGCAGAGACAGGTGAATCCTTGGAGCTTATTGACCAGCAATTTTAACTGAAGAATCAAACTTAGGAGTCAGAAATTAGACCTTACCTTAATTGAAAGACGAAGAGAGCAATGGGAAATAACAAGCAATGTCCATCACCAGCCTCCACACATAGGCAACTGATACCTCCGTACACCTGGGTTATGCATGTACCAAACATACACTATGCATTTCCCTCCACAAATTTCCATTTTACAGTACCAAATTTCCTAAATTGTTAAAAATTTGAGATAGTATAATTAATATATGACTGGTATATACAAATAGTATGGCTATTGTGGTCAGTAAGCCTGGAGTCAGGGCTTGTGGCTTGTACTGGACAGGTTTTGGGAAATCCAAGTCATTGGCCTCAACATATCCTCACCACAAATGAAAACAAGACATGGAGAAATCCACATCAATGGTTTAGAGTCAACTGAATACACGCGCGCGTGCGCGCACGCACACACACACACACATACACATGCATACACATACATACACATACATACACACAGAGAGAGAGAGAGAGAGAGAGAGAGAGAGAGAGAGAGAGAGAGAGAGAGAGAGAGACGATAGAAGTAGATTCAGTAAGACCCTGCTGGCTAGTTTTACATCAACTTGACATAAGGTAGACATTTCGGAAGAAGAAACCTCAATAAAGTCTTCACCTGATTGGCCCTAAATAGTGACTGACTGGGAGGGCACAGCTCACTGTGAGCAGTGCCACCTCTGGTCTGGCATTCCTTGGTGCTATAAGAAAGCAGGCTAAGCAAGCCATGAGGAGCAAGACAGTAAGCAACACCTCTCCGTTGTTTCTGCTTTAGTTCCTGCCTCCAGGTTATTGCCCTGCTTGAATTCTTGTCCTGAATTCCCTTGGTAGTGAATATTTAAGAAGAAATAAATAATTTCCTCCTCAACTTGTTTGTGGTTATAGTATTTTATCACAGAAATAAAAACATTTTTACAAACACATTTTAAAAATGACTGTCTCTCTTTAGAATTACCCATAGTCAATATTGCTACTTCATATTGACTATTTATAATAAGGACTGATAATGCTAAATTAGCATAGTGAACCTCTTTATAAAATGAGAAAACACAGCATTGTTCACTTTTAGCTTATATTTTAAAAAACGAATATATAGCATATGTAGTCACTTGGGGAACAGCTGCTCTCTGACACACAAACAACTTTATACACATCTAGACAGGCCCTAGAGGCAGGAACTGAACCACTGCTCACCCATATGTCAAGAGAATGACCCTTGGTTCTCCCAGACTATGAGGCCACAGTGCTGGTCTGTGCAGCTGTTATCAGACCACACTCCCTTCCTGCTCATAAGAGTCTGTCACTGCTTCCTGGGTCCTGATGACGTTTGTGCTTTTGCTTCACTCCTTTGGGGCACAGCTTTGGGGTAGAAAAGTGTTTTGCTGCACGACAGCCTTGACCTATGATGTGTAAATTGACCTCTTGTTTTTCCAAAGTAGAAGAGCAAAGGGAACTCTTGCATTTTGCCTGCTTACCCCTTTAATGCCTTTGTAAGTCTTAAAATGTCAGGATGTGAGACTCTGCTTCTTTCTTGACATATTCTACCTCCCCACCATTGTGCTGATATCCATTTCCACAGGGCTTTCAGGCTTCCTTCCTTGGAGACACACATTCTGGCCTTTGGCCGAATATATATATATATATATATAATATATATATATATATATATATATGCCAAGTGTGAGAGTAAAGCAACAAGTGCTTGTATGGAAGATGGGTTTACAATGGCTGTGGTTAATTTAGCAATTAAAGTTTTCTAATGCAAAATTAGAGAGACATCTGTAATCAAAATAGCACAACTGATGAGACTTGCTTTTTTCATGGCAACAAGTATAGCAAAGTCAGTCCCTAAAATTATAGAATAAACATGTATATTTCTAATTTTCATGCCTTAATTTATAACAGTGAATGTTACATCTGATTCACAAAACCTTAAGGCTCTAACACTTTTTTCCTCAATTTTTTAATTTAAATTAGAAACAAGATTGATTTGCATGTCGATCCCAGTTCCCTCTCCCTCTGCTCCTCCCCTGCCCCCCACTAACACCCTACCTATCACATAACCTTTCTGCTCCCCAGGGAGAGTGAAGTCTTCCATGGGCTCTAACACTTTTAAAGTGAACATCTTGTGATAAATCATATAATAATTCCCTGGGACATAATGTATCACCAGTACATAAAGCAGGAATCGTATATGCTAAAAGAAAATCAAATTAAAAGATTCTGTATGTCAGGGGTAGACTTCAAAAACCTGCATTTTAACGAAACTGTACAGGAAACTTTTGAACTAGTATACGTTCCCAGGTTTAACTGGCTGCTATTACATAATTGGCAGTTTTAACCATGTACTGTGTTTCTGATTTTCGTCTCTACCCTATCTACCCCAGTTTTCTCATTATTACTGGTATATTGTAAGGCACTCTATGTCTGTACAATGAAGATTAGTGCTGTTTAAAATGTGACCCAGGACCAGTGTGTGGATAAAGTACTTTTGACAAGCCTGACAATCCAATTCAATCCTTGGAACCCACATGATGGACAGAGAGAACCGATTCCACCATACTCTTACTGCTATCCTCTGACCTCCATTCACATGCTAAGGGGAACACACACACACATACACACACACACACACACACACACACACACACACACAGAGAGAGAGAGAGAGAGAGAGAGAGAGAGAGAGAGAGAGAGAGAGAAAGAGAGAGAGAAATAGAGAGAAAGAATACATGCCTGTGTGAGAGAACTCATGTGTGTGTGCGTGTGTGTGTGTGTGTGTGTGTGTGTGTGTGTGTGTGTGTGTGTGTGTGTGTGTCTGTGTGTGTTTGAAAAACTACTACTGTCTAGAGGCATTACTTATACAAATCTCCTTGTTGCTATATGTTCTACTTATATGTACCTGTATGTCCATTTGAGGTGGCTATCGATAAATGCAAACTGCAAAGTCAGTGTACATTGTCATAATCTAATCAGCTGTGTGCAGCTCATTTAAAGAGGGCATCAGGCGTCTGGTCCACAAACAGGCCTTTGTATCAAGTTCATGCAAATTATGACAGAAGCTCTTTCTCTTATTTGAATGTGTTTCTACTATAATAAACATTTTATCACTGTGGTAGTTTGAATGAGAATGCCCCCATAGGCTCATATATTTGAATACTTGGTCCACAGTTGGTGGAACTGTTTGGGAACGATTAGGAGGCCTTGTTGGAGGAGGTGTGTCACTGGGGTTGGGCTTTGAGGTATCATTCCCACTGCTTACTTTTGGCTTTACATTTGCAGACCAGAATGTGGGCTCCCAGCTGTTCCTTTGCTTCACTATCATGGACTCAAATCCTCTCAAACTATAAGCCAAATTAAACACTTTCTTTTATAAGTTGCCTTGGTCATTGTATTTTATACAATAGAAAGGTAGTGAATATGAGCATCTTGCTTTTGCAATCTGTAAATGCACTCCTAATATAAAATATAACATCTACAACATCTACAGAAAGTATATATCTATATCTATATCTATCTATAATATATATATATATATATATATATATATATATATCTGTTTCACAGGAATTCTAGTTTAACCTCAAGATCACCACTATACTTCAGTCTTCTACACCACTGGTGGGAATGTTCTACACCACTGGTGGGAATGTTAACTGGTATATTTATTTTATGGACATCAGTGTGGAATTTATTCAAAGGAATGAAAATAGAACTGCCATATGCATAGCTATACCACTCTTGAGTACATACATAATGGACTTGAAGTCAATATACCACAGTTCTCTGACCTCCACACTTTCTCTGACACAAGCATGAGTGCATATGCCATATATATACAAAATAAATATGAAAGCATTGGCAGGAAATGGATGCGACTGGAAATCTGTAAATTATCTTAAGCAAAATAAGGTAAACTCAGAAAAACAAATACTTGGCATTTACTCACACATGTAGGGTCCAAATTTAAATCTGTCTGTCTGTCTGTCTGTCTGTCTGTCTCTCTCTCTCTCTCTCTCTCTCTCTCTCTCTCTCTCTCTCTCTCTGTGTGTGTGTGTGTGTGTGTGTGTGTGTGTGTAATGAAAGTGGAAAGGGAACCATGAGAGGGGGGATGATGGAAAAAGAGTTTTAGTGGAAAACATGTGACATGAAAGTCAAAGGGAAGACTATATGGGAGGATGAATGTGATAAATAGAGGATCAGGACTGAGGGAAAAGGCAGTGAGAGAAAAGGAATGAAGAACAAAGTAAATGGCACATAAGGATTAAAAGGCCGTAATAAAATCCACACTTTTCATAACTTAAAAAATCATTAAAAAATAAAAATAGTAAGACATTGTCTTATGTTTTAGAGACCATTTTGCAAAGTTCAAAGGGAGAAAAGAAAGATACTCATACACATTATAAGACATATTCAAGGCCATTTCTGTGGCAAAGAATGCTACAGTGAGAGTAGACACTGTGTTCAATGTCTCTGTTCGACAAGAGCAAGGTGTTCTGCTGTTTTACTGCACATAGGTGCAATATAGTTTTTTTTTTTTTTTTGGTTTTTCGAGACAGGGTTTCTCTGTGGAGCTTTGGAGTCTGTCCTGGCACTCGCTCTGGAGACCAGGCTGTCCTCAAACTCTCAGAGATCCGCCTGCCTCTGCCTCCCGAGTGCTGAGATTAAAGGCATGCACCACCAACACCTGGCATAGTGCAATATAGTTTAAAAAACCACATTGTATAATTCAAAATAGTCAGGAGAGGATTTTTCATGTTGTTACTACAAAGAAATGATGCATATGCGATGTGTCTGAAATGTCAGTCAATACATACTACATTCATGTACTGAAAAAGCATATTGTACCTTTAATTTACCTACTTAGGTGTCAAGTAAAAATAAAATAGAACTTAAAAGGACAATGTGATAGAATGAGCTCTGTAATGAAGGGCAAAATTTTGCCTTCCTTGTAGCTTCTGTGGATTCAGTAGGCTTATTTCTGATATAGTCACTCCATCACAATTATAATTATGAGCCATATTATGATATTCTCAATTTTGATAGCTGGGAGTGTTCATTTTATTGCTGTTCTCTGTGTTTTTATTTAGCTGACACATTGTGTTTTATGCATGACTGTCTATGTTGTTGGATGCTTTCCGATTGCTTTTATTATTGATTTCTAATTGTATTCATTATTGCCAAATAACCCATTTTTTACTTCAGTTTCATCAACTTTTTGTATTTGTGCATGTGTTTGTGTGAGCCAGGATATTTTTTAATGAATGATCTACACACATTTTAAGAGAGTGTACATTCTACTCTTTT
This sequence comes from Cricetulus griseus, assembly GCF_003668045.3. Lineage (NCBI taxonomy): Eukaryota > Metazoa > Chordata > Mammalia > Rodentia > Cricetidae > Cricetulus > Cricetulus griseus. Next base: position 43,774,926 of record NC_048604.1, on the reverse strand, counting down.
TAAGTAGAATGTAATGTACACACCCAATACATCCACTTGGTCAATGGCGTTCAGCTCATCTGGAACCTTGTTGCTTTTTTTCTTTCTCCCAATCCCCTGTATTACTGAACAAGGGATGATGAAGACTCCAGTTGTAACTATAGACTTGTCTGTTCCCCTGTCAATCTTCTCAGCTTTTGCTCACAGCTTTCTATGCTCTGTTGCTTTGTAGGCATCTATTTTTAGAAGTCTTCTATCTTCTTGTTAACGAACTCCAAGTTTTTTCCCCTGAGTTGTCAGATTTAACAAATCTGAATACATGTAGGTCATCCAGTTTCACTTACATTTCAGATAAAGAAAATCATATCCCGCATTTGTATAACTATTTGTTGTGACCTAAAATTCAAATTTAACTGGATTAAATTTAATGTGGTAGCTCTGCACTTGGAATACTCTGTGGAGTAGAGCCAAAATGCTCTAAACAAAGTCCCAGGTGAGCTTCTGTAGCTGCCATCACCAGTGGTCACCGGTTTGAGGGAGGTTTCCTGATGTCTCAGGGAAGGGGAACCTCCAGGTGGCTACAACTACAGGTGACACACAATGCAGGGGACACAAACAACAGGTGAGGCCTTTGTCACTCATTGGCATCTTAGAATTCTATTCAACACATGTATTTCCTATTGAGTTCAAGAGACTGAAGAGACTTATCCTTAGACAAGAGTGTCACAGAGTTTCTGCTTTGAGTCTGGAACCTGCCGATGGAGAGCTATCACTCCGGTGTCTAGTCCAGCCGAAGATACACAAGGATCCCATCTCACCCTTCTGGAGCTCAAAGGAAGCACATTTCTCTCAGGTGAGATGGAGAAAGGAGGAGAAGTGAAATAATGGAACAAGAAAACTACACAACTACATCAAGTGGAGTCAGTGGTGACTCTAGCTGAAGGGAAACCCTTTCTCTCTTCTCCTAAACAAATGAAGGCACTCAGGCCACCACATGAACTTACAGGAAACAAAAACATGCCAGAATTTTCCTCCTATTTTCTCACCTACCCTTAGATGGCATCAGTTGCTATACATTGTAGATACTTGGTGAATATGACCTGAAGCAAGTGCAAATAACCAGGATTACCCAGGATGTTACATTGACATCAAGTGCTCCCAGAGGTGATGTGATAAGAAGGGCCCTTCAACTCTGTGGTATTCTTTCCACACACCCTGAAGAATGGTCTAATTTCAAGAAAGACAGCTAATGAGACCTGTGCTCTTAATGAGTATCAGGGCCACTAAAGCCTTGTAGTAATTCCTCAAACAGTTAAGCAGAGTGGCCATGTACCCAGCAATTCCACTTCTAAGTACATACCCAAGAAAAAGCAAGACCTAAGTCTACATAAACACTTGAACACAAAAGTGTACAGCAACATTACTCATAATATCTCCAAAGTGGAGTGGAAATCACCTAAAGACCACCGAGTGATTAACAAATAAATAAAATGTGAAATATCCAAACAGTAGGCTGTTATTCACCCTTTAAAAAAACAAAGAAATAAATCTTTCCACATTCTAGAATATGAATAAACCGTGAAATCATCACAAAATGGAAGGAAGCCTGATGCAAAAGAAATATAGCATGAATCCATTTATATCAAATGCTCCAGAAGAGCAAGGGAGAATCCAGAGAGACAGAGCACATCTGTGACTGAACAGCAAGGACACTATTCTCTTATAATCCAAGCTTTCAGGAAGCTGGCTGGAGCAAGAGGGTTCCAAGTGTAAGGTTAGCCCCAATTACGGAGTGAACTGAAAGTCAGTATAGGCTACATAAGCAGTACCTGTCTCACATTACTATTCCATATTCAACTGGGGTGTAAGGGCCTAACTATACTAAACCATAATGGTGACAGAAATATCTGAAAGTTATTACAGTGGTGCATGATGATATATATTTAATGAAAATTATTGTTAACATATAGGGGGATGTTTTGTTGTTGTTTGAGATAAAGTCACATTCTGTAGCCCTCACTGGCATCAAGTGTATGGCAATCCTTCTACCTCATCTTCCCAAGTACCAAGATTAGAGGTGTGAACCACAACACCTGGCTTAAATGCATCGCCTTTAATTGTCTGTATTTTGTACAAAATGGGAACAGATTTGAAATCCCTCTCCCTGAGGACTGGCCTTCATGGTACCATAAGGCACCATGCAAGCTTCCAAAGAATGGAAGCAACCAATAACCCTACGTAACTGTGATGTCTATGAACCGCAAAATGACTGGCATGGCACAATAACCCCAAGGGTCCAGTAGTGGTACACATACTTTGGCTCTCTAACTGGACTTAATTTAAGATTGGCTCATTGAGAAGGAGACCATGCCTGGTACTGGGACTCTAGCCAACTACCCAGAGCTAGTGAAGTCATGGATCTTGGAGAACCTACAGCCACCACTTTACTAAACCATCATAATCCCCAAATATATCCTAAATATTTGTCCTTTTACCCACGGATAAGTGTATTTCTTGCCCATCATCAAAGAAACTTGTCTTTGCAACAGATAGACACAACTACAGAAAATCACAGACAATCAAAATGTAGATTGGTGGAGTACAGTCCTACTAGCTAAATCTGCAAAACACCACCCACACCTAAGGTTCAGGGGACATTGAATAAGGGGGGGCAAGGCAGGAAGACCTTGGGAATCTGTTGTGAGATTGCATCTCCTGGTGAAGTCAGAAGCTGCATCCATAAACACTTGCCAACATGATTACCTGAACGTGAGCTTAACAAGAACAACAATAACTAGCATGCTAAAGTGGATGGAGAAAGCTTACCAGGCCTCAACCCTACACAAAGAACTACAGGCAACTAAAAAATGCTGAGAGTGGGAGAGATAGTTTTCCCCAAAGAAAAGCTCACCAATTGATTATTAAGTCCCAAATGGTCAGCCCTGAAAACATAGACATACAAGTGCGAGACTGAGAAGATTGTACTCATGTATTAAGATATATATATATATATATATATGTAACAACAATTAATGAAAAGCGAGCCATGAATCTGGAAAGGGGTAAGGAGAGATATGTGGGAGGTTTTGAAGGGATAGCAGGGAAGTGGAAAATGATATAATTATATATCTATAGCATTACGTAGATATTAATTGTATCTATATTATTAATAATATTATATATTGTAATCTCAAAAAATAAATAATTCTAAGTTGTTACAACCTTGTCTCCTGTTCCACAGGAGCAACCATCTATTTTCGTATAAGGAATGCCCAATGCACATATGTTATGTAAACACTAACACATATAAAGCTGGCTAAATCCTCCTAGTCATTCTGACTCTGTCCTGTATTTTCCCAACCATTGACTTCCTCTTTTTCTCTGCATACTTCACTAAGCTACCCTTATATGGAAAGCCCACCTTACATCTGATCACTTTCCCATCTTCTATAGAGTAACTTAAGAATGAATCTATAGCTGGGTGATGGTGGCTCACTCCTTTAATCCCAGTGCTCAGAAGGTAGAGGCAGGCAGATCTCTGTGAGTTCAAGGCCAGCCTGGTTTACAAGAGCTAGTTCCAGGACAGACTGAAAAGCTACACAGAGAATCCCTGTCTCAAAAAAAAAAAAAAAAAGATTGATCTACGAAAGAGCCCAAGGTCTACTTTCTATGAAGTCAGTATTGTTACTGTCCTTGTGTGTCTCTAGACTTCTTCACATGATTTCATGTCAGTGAGAATAAATTAGAACCACCTTCCTGTGTGTCAGGATGGCAATACTTGTCAACAGAGAAGAATCCTTGCAGAAGCCAGCCTTAAGGGTGGAGTGGGGAATTCCAATAAGGCACTTTAAGGGATTCTAATGATGCCACTCTGAAACTGTGTTTCATTCATTTCTGACCTGAATTTAGGAAAGTTAGCCAAGTAAAAGACAAACTAAGAAAGAGGCAGAAGGAATCAGAGGGAAATATGGTTGTCATCACAAGCACTCTGAATCATTCCATCTCCCTTACACACACACACACACACACACACACACACACACACACACACACCTACCTAGTTCATAATAAAAGATATCAAAATACGTAAGATGAATTTGTGAAAAATTATTTCACTGGTATAAGATGGAAAATTCTAGGAGGAAATAAAAATAACTATAATAAAGCTAGACAATGATGACAGTTGGATATAGTGCCCATCACATTAGCAATAGTTCAAATTAATCCAGACATTTTCATACTATATTGATAACAATAAACATTAGTAATAATGAATTGAATGTCTTCTGTCAGCATGTGTATAGTACACATTTCATACAGTTCAAAGGACATTTTGAAACTATTAGTGTAGAAAATGATTTAGAATGCATTTTCTTATATGTGTACATGGGTATTGAAACTGAAGTTTGATTTTTAAAATGTAAAGAAATTAAATTTTATTATAAAACCACAGGTAAAACAAAGTTGGCATTCATTCTAAAGAAACAACAATCTGATATAAAATTTAAAACAAAACTGTATTGTAGAGATATTTTAAATGTATTTCTATATAAATAGGGTCAAATATAGGCAAAAGGAGGTTACAAAGAACACAATGGGTGAAGATTCACTTTTTATGTCTCTTAGCTCTCTACCCAGACCTACACACAAAAATGGAAATAAATCATTTTGTGCCTCTCTCATGGTTTTTAATTCAACATGGTGTTAGACAGTGCTCTCTGTCTGGCGGCCTTAGTAGCCTTAAATTGTGGAAACGTTCCCCTTTATCCATTCAGATTTCCAGAAAGCTCTATGAGCACAATTAGCCTCGGCCCCTCCCTCTCACCTAGCTCAGCGGACTTCAAGCTGCAGTTCATCTTTTGATCACCAGGTGGCAAAAGTACGCCATCCATAGCAAATAGCTACAAAGATGTTCTACAATAAGGAAAAAAATATGATAGCCCTTAAAATAAGCATATAAAAATGATGCTAATTCTCTCGAAGGTAGAAACTGTATATTTAAAAGAATATCATAAAATCATATACATGAAAATCAGCAGATAATTCTAGCATTCTATCGCAATCAGCAGCAGGCACGAGGGCTCTAGGGTGATGTTCAGTAGTTGAAGAGGGTGCTGACTACAGCTGTGTCTTTAATGTCCTCAAGAAATGGTGGCAGAGAGGGATTGGAAAAGGGCCTAGGAAGAATGTATAAGGGCGGGATAATGGAAGATTAATGCAGTGGCCTTTGGATTGTCAACCTACACTGAATGCCAGATAGATCTGGAGACAAACGGGAAACAGAAAATCGAGCTACTTTAATAAACATATGAAGTTTCCAAACAACTGCAATCATAGGAAATGATTCATTTCAGCACAGTTGCTATTCTTTTCCTTTGCATTGAAGAGAGAGAAAGAAGTTGTGCATGCTGGCACATATCTGGAAGCCCAAGACTTAGGGAGCTGAGACAGAAGGATTGACAGAGGTCAGCCTGGAAAAGCACTGTAAATTCCAGTCCAGCCTGGACTCTCAAATAAAAATAAAACAACAAATAAAATAAAATAAATAAATAAAATAAAATAAAATAGATATGGATATCAACTGTCGAGCAGAAAATTTGCAGCTTTGTTAGACGAGGGAGCCGAGAAAAAAAGGGACACAGATTCAAAGTTTGCCTTGAAATTCCAGAATTTTCTGGAATTTCTGAACTAGTGGAAGGAATTCTCTACAACTATCACAGGAACATCTGAAATGGAGATCTACCTCCTTCCTCCCACATGTACTGAGATGAAAGTGCACCTGGGAATGCTCAGGGTCCCCTAAGGGGGTTAAGGAATGGAATCTGTCCAAACCTGCCGGACATCTGGAGATGAGCCTAAGCTTGTTCATCTGTGAAAAAGGACAGGCCAGGCTTTTCTTACAAAGATGCCCCGAGGGTGAACTGAGAAAATGTTCCCAGTGTGCATGTCACAAAGTGAGACGTTCATGGCTTTTAACTGTTGGGGCCCAGCAACAGGATCCAGCTGAGCTTTTAGATCTAAGGCAGGCACCATGAAAATCATTCGTCTGTTCCTTGCCTAACAAGAACACGGGCGTCTACAGTAATGAGGAAATATCTCTCTGGCATCCTTTGTGTCCACAACTTTAGAGTCAGGAACTGCTTTATATTCTTGGGTCTTTCATAATGTGATAAGAGATGTTTCACATCATGCCTTCAAACAAACCCAAATCAGGGCCCGCCATGGGAAGACAATGTCATCTATGCCTTGATCTGTGGAGTTCATTGGTGTTGGTTGGACTCAGTGGCTGCCTCAGAACCGTAGGACATGTTAATATCTATGTAGGAATGTGCTGGACCTGCCCAAGGACCAGTCCTTATATATATCCAGACTCATCGCACCACAGTAGAATTTCACCTATGCTCCGCTTTTTTTTCATATGTCCCTGTTCCTTCAAGGACAAAAATCCAAAGCAAACAGGAACTTCTTTGACATAGAAACTCTGTTAGGATTGTTCTCATTTGTCAGCAAGTAGATATTAATTGAATACAAGACCCACACTGTTGTATTAGAAGTGATACATTATTCCTCTGTAAATACGAAAGAGGGACGAGTGTGTGAGTTTTCAGTCTGAGAGAAGCTGGCTCCCACCCTTAGATTAAAAGTTTCATAATTTTCCTATATTCTCTACTAACATTGCATTTCTCACTTACTCCCAATCCCAGGTGATTTGGCCCAGGTCCCTTGGCTGCAGCAGCCATTCTCTCTCCAAGGTCACAAACTTTTTCCCCCGGCACACAGTACAGTTAGTTGTTTATATAAATATTCACACAATGAATGCTATTTTAATGGTGTTCTATCATATTCTCCATTGTACAGACCATTTCTTTCCTTTAACAATGAGTCCTTGACAATTCCTCAGGCTCTGGAGCACGATGTTCTGGATGTAAGTGCAAGCTGTCCTATTCAGCAACTCTGCAGCCTTGAGCACCGTCCTTATCCTCACTGGCCCTCTGTGTTTCCTCTCTGCTGTACAGTGATGATGAGCAATGTTGGCCATCTTGGAAGTGTGTTCTGAGCACTGAATGACTCAACATTTTTAAATGTTTGTCAACTTTTAAATTTGGCTTTATATATCATTCTTATTGTTATTTTTCTGACAACCTTGATAAAAACACATCATAGGATGATGTTTGTGCGCAATCAGTTACATTTGAGATTTGTTATTACCAAACAGGCTAGGTGCCCAAGGCAACCCTATCAAATCACCACACTCAGAGCACAGAACAGCAGGAATTTCTTTTCTTTCTAAGCCTCCAGAAGAGATAACCTTTTGCCTCTCTTGCAGCATTTCTGGCTGATACTGCTTTCCTGGTTTTATGGCAGTATCACTGCAAGTTCAGTCTTCTATGGTCTTCCCTTTGTGTGTCAGGTTTCCCTGTTTCTTTTATGAGGACAACAGTTGTTAGATTCTAAATCCAGGATAATCTCCTCTCAAGATGCTACATTGCATAGGCACTGATTCCTTATATAGAAATGTTACACTCATGAGGTTCTGGGGCATAAGACTTGGGCATATCTCATTTAATGATGCATTTATGACCACTCTGGTTACAATCAAGAGTGGAGATAAAACTACAATGAGATAATACATTTTGTATCTAAGTAAGAAAAATCATCCTAAAGAAAGCTTGTGAAGGTCTGGAGACATGGTTCAGAGGTTGAGAGCACTGACTGCTCTTCCAGAGATCCTGAGTTCAATTCTCAGCAACCACATGGTGGCTCACAACCATCTGTTATGAGATCTGGTGCCCTCTTCTGGCCTGCAGGCACACATGTGAACAGAACACTATATACTTAAGGAAGGAAGGAAGGAAGGAAGGAAGGAAGGAAGGAAGGACTAAAGAAAGCTTGTGAAGTGACATGAAAAGATGACAACATTAGCAGGGCTTACTTTGTGTGTTATTTGGGGGGATATTGTTTTATATTACTTCACATATGTTTTAGTACTACATATTACTCATGTAAATAAATTACTAAAGTTGTTGAGCACAAATGTCTGTTGTGCTACATACAGAACACTTACATAGGATGATAATACAGAAAGGGAGAAAAGATTCCAAGGAGTTTTGTATAAAAAATACTGTGGACCTATTTCCCAACATTCCAAACTACTGTATTTCTGTGGGTATATATACTCGAAACTCAAGATCTATGACAGCACTGTGGCCACCCTCACCTCTGAAACAAAGAACCATCAGAAAATCGATCTATTCCATCCTCTGAGACTCAGCACAGGGCCCTCATTATGCAGAACCATGGTTTAGGCAGTAGCTCAGTCACAGCTAAGGAGACCACCATCCTGGTGTCAGAACCACTCTAACTCTGCTCCTGTGTTCCTATTCTATGATGTTTGGATACTTTACAAATACATGTGTCCCCTGTACTTCCACCAACATAACAGTGCACCCTAGGTGTCACTGCCAATATGACTTTGGATCCCAAAAATGAAAGCCCTTTCATGAATGATGTACTTGGAGTTTGTTTCATGGAAGAATCATGGACAACATTCATCAAATACCAGTGCTCCAGGAAGACACACATCAAATAAAATTTCTCTCTCCTTCCCTTCTCGTTTGTTCCCTTTCTTTCTTTTTTTAAACAGATTTTCATTATGTAGCCAAGCCTGGTCTTGAACTCATAATCCCTCTACCTAAGCCTTCTGAGCACTGACACTATAAGCTTGTGCTATCACATCCAGTGTCAGAGTATTTTACAAACAAATAGATCAGTGCAAAACTAAAAACCAGTAACAAGAGGAATTTCAGAAACTTCATAAAGATAGGAAAATAAACCATGCTTGTAAACAATCAAACAGACAAAGAAACATGTGAAATGCAAGCACCAAATTGACACAAAATGGAAAGATAAATGTATCCAGTTCAGAGGAAGTTATCCTATAAAGGAAAGTCATAGCAATTAATGTTGCTATCAAAAGAGAAGAAAAATCTCAAATATTAAAAAAAGAAGTAATACTCTTTTTCAAAGAACGAAGAAAAAGGAGTGCTTATCATCTCAACAGAGGCAGGAGTCTCAAGTCAAGCTGTCAACCTTTGACTACATAGGCTTTCCAGCCAGTCTGCATGGCAAGACCTCGTCTCAAAAAAAAAAAAAAAAAAGAATCGATTCTAAGACCACATTTAGGGAACTTTTGATATGCAGTGCTCATAAAAATTGAGCAACAAAATATAGCTGTAATAACATGATAATTCTGAGTAAAATAATAACCTATGAGCCATATTAGCATAAAGATAGGTCTATTCAGCTGTCTAATGTCAATTAATACATGCAGAAGGAACGTTGGAATTATAAAAACAGTGCTTGACAACGAACATCATAAAAAGTGATTCAAAAAAGCCTCATAAATGGATGCTCAGTCTGCACCAAATCCCACAGCATTCACTGAGTTACCATGGTAACCATGCTGGCCAAGGAAAGCTGAGAAAATCAAACATCACAGCCCTCCATTTGCTTCCTAATATGCACTAGGAACTGAATTTAACTGGCATAATACACAGTAATGAATCTCAAATATTTCTTATGAAAATACTCTCATGGCTCAATCAATATACAAAAATATGCATACATATCCTTATACATGCATTTTTTCTCAAAACCCAAGAATCCAGGAATTCCTTAAGACAGATTTGTTTGGGGATAAAAAATGAGAATTCGACAATACAATTGTAAAAATCAAGAGCTACTAAATTATTTTATTTTGCTGACTTATTTTTCCAAATTTACCTAGTTTGAATATATTGTCAATGACTTCTAAAAGCTGGTAATGGAAGTTTGAGTGAATAGATGATGTGATGATTAATTATACATGTCAACTGTGCTACAGTGACCAGATATTATTTTGGATGTTCCTATGAATGTGCTTTTGATGAAATTTACATTTGAACCAGTACACTAGGTAAAGCAGGTTGCCCTCTGTAATGTGAGTAGGCCTTATCTGTTACTTGAAGGCCTAGATAAAAGAGAAAGCTGGTACTATCTAGTAAAGAGGTTATTCTGTAGCTCACTCTGGATTTCATTTGCTATATTGGATCTAGCAAGTCACCAGTAGACTGGCTATTGATTTAAGTTTCACTGTTTGTTCAGTCTGAAAATTGCTGTCTCCACCATCAAAATCTGAATTCACAAAGCATCCAAAATCATATGAGCTAAATATGTAGTATCTCTAGAGAGATAAATACATAGCTAAATAGATTAGTAGGTAGGGAGGGAGAGAGAGAGAGAGAGAGAGAGAGAGAGAGAGAGAGAGAGAGAGAGAGATGAGAGAGATCTGCTATTGGTTCTGTTTCTCCAAAGAACTTTAATTAGTATAAATATTCAAAAATATTTTCTACCCTACAGTAGCCTATGCTTTTTATTTTTCTCTCTCTCTTTTTTTTCCTTTGGTTTTCCAGACAGGGTTTCACAGTGTAACAGTCCTGGCTGTCCTGGACCTAGCTCTTGTAGACCAGGCTGGCCACAAACTCGCAGAGACCCACCTGCCTCTGCCTCCTGAGTGCTGGGATTAAAGGAGTGCACCACCAATGCATGACAGCCTATGCTTTTAAACAAACAAAAATGATATGTAAGTAATTAATGCCAAGCATTTGTCTTCTGGCAGTTTGGTGAAAATGTAACATAAAGTAATTGATATACAAATCCTATTATTCATAAGACCATCAAAATAGAAAATGTATGGTAAGAAGTTGTCCACATCTCTAATTGATAACCATTACAAAACCTTTGGTCACATGTTTTGCCTGCAGCCTGAAATTTCTTTTATAAGAAGGAAATATCAAATTCCTGCTGCTACCTCCATTTTACATTGCTGTCTTAAAAAGCACCAACATGTGTATTAGATTGATTTCCCTGTTTTAGGAAAATGACAGACAGTAGCTTCAGCCCTGAAGCTATAAGCAAAACAAATAACACATGTTTATAAAAGTTGTATCTTGAAACACTGATGTTCAATAGCTAGCAGCTAAAGTGATTCAACCCATGCATTGTTTATGTCCCAAATTTTGTGGTTATGTCCAGCGGCTATTTTAATAGTATTTTCATTGTCTTCTTTCTAGTTCAACCCTAATTGAATTATTGTCTCATGGAGAGATTTGCATTCAAAATGTTGATTCTTTGCTTTAGTTTCATAGGAGAAGTATTCAGTTTGATGGAGATGGAAAGTTTGATAGTGATTTAGCCATATGTTCTGTGTTGGAATTTGTGCTATCAGTTTGAGCACTAGTTCTTTGTGCCTACGAAATTAATTCTGCTTGTTGTCCCACTCTATTTTGACCTACTGAAAAGTTAATCCCACTTGTTAAACAAAGATCTTTAAGTTAATGATATTTTCTGTACAGATGTTACATTTTATTTTTAGCCTTTAGCAAATTTTCCAGCAGGTATTCACCTACTTAAAAGCAAAACAAAATTATTCTCAGATATTTGACATTAGACAACCGGAGCATTTGCTTCCTTTGCAACCGAGTAATATGGGTAGGCTTTTGAACCATCCCATACTCAAAGTGGTAGATAATGGGGATCTTAAATGTTTATTCTAAATAATAAAGTTCTTGAAAGTTTTTCTCATGTGTGGTTGTAGTATATCATATTGAAAGGGTTATCCATTTACTTTTGCCCAGAGTATTTTGCCTGTATACTTTAAATAAAGTATACTTTAAATAAAATCTTCTTGGGGTGTACCACAACTATATATTTGCTGTATTTCACGGAATTAATACAATATTCGTGGTTTATTGGATAATCCTCAGATAATATGTGCTTGAAGTCCTATAGAGAGCTAAATTTTCTATATGTATAGAACATAATTTTTGATTATTGTAGAAGGCTTCCTACATTCGAAACTGTGCATGGTGCAGATGTGAATATGCAAAAGATATTTTATTAGCTCTATACTTTCTAAAAGAATAGCTTGTTCTTTTCAAAGCACTATACAATTTAGGTGACATTCTACCATCACGGTTTAAATGTAAAACATTTGTGTCTCAATTAATACCATATGTTTTAAAGGAATGTCTCACTGAGAAGGGAACTATACAACTAAAGCAGTTCCATTAATACCTGAGACTTGCTGGGCATGGCACACGCCTTTAATCCCAGCACTTAGGAGACAGAGGCAGGCAGATGTGTGTGAGTTTGAGACCAGCCTGGTCTGCAAGAGCTAGTTCCAGCACAGCTGGTGCTACACAGAGAAAACCTGTCACAAAAACAAGCAAACAAGCAAAAGACCTGAGTCTTAGTACTCAGTATTCTGTGTAATACGCAAATACTTCTCTTAGATGGAGAAAGCTTTTTTGTCAAATGTATATTTTAGCAGAGTTACAAGGAAATAATCACCATACAAGTCTCTTAGTGTAGTAAGGAAGGATATAAAATACTTTTTGTATATGCACAAAAGTCCTGCCGTTCATCGCAGCATCAGAACAAGAAATATACGGGAAGAAGCTGTCCACATATGTGCAGAGCTTGTACAATGAACACTAAAATACTTCTGAAAGAACTTGAAAACGAATACTGTCACCACAACTCAGAGCATTAAATAGCATTGTCTATTATCCTTAAATTGATCTACAGAGTCAGTGCAACTCTGATTTTTAAAAAGTTCCACATTATACTTTTTGTTTGTTTTGTGAAACACAGTCTCAATATGTATCCCTGGCTGTCCTGGAACTCACTATACAGACCAGACTGGCCTCAAACTCAGAGATCCATCTGCCTCTACCTCCTGAGTACTGGGGTTAAAGGCATGTGCCACGATGCCTGGTCTCAGAATATACTTTTAAAGAAGAAATTGGAAGGTCTATTCCAAAGAGCATATGGAAATAAAAAGGGACCTGCACTATGAAAACATTCTTGAATTTCAATATTAATTATAAACTTGCAATAAAGGACATTGGCTGAGTGCCCTGTAGTTCAATTTAATTTTCACACTACTACAGAATGAACTCTCAGTCTCGGAGATGCTTGTGCCCCATTTTAAATGCTACTCACAAGCACTAGACTATTTTGTTTTGTACTTCTATCACAATCAACTCTTCAGGTTTGACTAACTTGCTTGGGCAGCTTCCAAAACTCAAGGAAACATTTTTAATCAGTTTATATTAAATGATAATATGAAGGACACAGCAAAGAGATATATAGCAAGCTATGGAGGAAGGGATCCAGTATATCTGTGCCTTCTCTAGGTGCCACCTACAGGAATTACATGTATTGAGCAATACAGTGTATTTCTAAATAATTCCTTTCTCTTTTTTTTTTTTTTTTTGGTTTTTGGAGACAGGGTTTCTCTGTGGCTTTGGAGGCTGTCCTGGCACTCACTCTTGTAGACCAGGCTGGTCTCGAACTCACAGAAATCCGCCTGTCTCTGGCTCCTGAGTGCTGGGGTTAAAGGCGAGCACCACCAACGCCTGGCTCCTTTCATATTTTTGCAAAGACTTTCATAGGCATAATTGAAAGATAGATAATCATGTAGCAATGTGACTGAACAAATAATATGATCTATGCTAACAGACTGGTTTGCAAAACACAACAAGGCCTGTCCAGATTTTTCCTGACCATTCTATGCAAATGTTCTTTCCTCTGTAATGTGGGGCATAACTCTTACTGAAATGGGAATCTTATGATAAGGTAGGTCAGAGAATTTCTTTCTGGCAGACCATACCAAAAGTATTAGAGATCATATGACTCACCTTGTATAAGAGAAATTCTACAGTTTGTAGCATGCTTTGGGGAGGTAATTATAAGCCAGGAGCATCAGATAAAAACATACACATATATATGTTATATATCATACTCAAACAAGAATTATTATTACTGTTGTTGTTATTCATGAAATCAGAAAATAAACTAAATATAGCAAATGAATTTTAAGCATCAATTTTCTTCCTTAATTACTTTGTGACAAAGAAGTCCTCCATAAGATGGGCTTCAAGACCTACTACAAACCATGTAGCTGATGACAAAAGAAAACTCCACCTGCTGCACCTCTTCAATGATGAGATCAAAGTAGGTTTTCCACTTCCGCACTATTTTCTGAACCCCATGCAAGCCATTCTACCACATGTTCAGCTCTATGATGTCACTGGATGCAGGTATCCATCATTGATAGAAGTGCCAGGGTGTATTGGACACTGCTGCACTTCAGATCTCGAGCAGATACTTCAGAGTAGATGCTTTTCTAAGGCACCTGGTAAGGTCAGTCACTGGGAGAACAGCTGCCCAGAAGGAAGCTGAATCCAGCAGTCACTGTGCTTTGAGGGAAAAGTATGTGCCCTGCATATTTTGGTTGCACTAGTGAGCAACCAAAGGCACTGAAACAATGAAGTATTGATCCTAACAATGGGCTTCTCTCCAGGGTCTTTTTCTTCTCTGGGTTCATCTGTCCCCTAGCAACAAATATGAAAAGAAAAAGGAAGTAAACAGTATGGTGATAAACACGAATATGCAAATATTTCTGCAGTAGGATTTGAGTCCTTTCGGTATATACCCACCTAGATGTTCATAAACAGATACTAGATAAAATAAATGTAGGACATTTATACAATAAAGGAAAATTATAATATTTGCAGAAAAATGGAACTGGAGATCATTTTGTTAAGTGAATTAAGCCAGACTCCTAAAGACAGATACCACAGGGGAGGTAATGATAATAATAGTAAACAATAAAAATGAGAGTTTCATCTCATATGCACATTCGTGTGTGTGTGTGTGTGTGTGTGTGTGTGTGTGTGTGTGTGTGTGTGTGTGTGTTTGTGTGTGTAAGAGAGAGATGGAGACAGAGAGATAGACACTGCAAGTGTGTGTGACAGAGATGAAACTAGAGAAAGGAACCATGAGAGGAAAAAGAGATCTTAAGGTAGAATATGGGGATAAAAAGAGAAAAAATAATGAAACATGAAACCAGAGAAGGGTGGTGCTTGGAGGGAGGAAGAGAACCAGCAGGGTGGAGGAAAGAGTCAGGAGGGAAGCTGGAGAGGAAGCACACCAAAAATGATGCATGAAAATGCAAAAAAGAAACTCATTACTTTGTATGCTAGTTTTTAAAACTAATAAAGTAGCCTGTTTGAAATCACACAGTGATTGATGATCCCACAATAACCACAGGTGTGGTCTTTGGCTTGCACATGAGTTATTATTGAAGGTGACAGACTTCTATGGCTGACCCTCAGAGGGAGCCATAACATGTCTTTCTCTCTCAAACGCCCAACCTATAAAGTGAAAAGTGGATCCAGGACAGCATCAACTCTGGGGCTAAGAGGGTCTGTCTCTTCTCCCTGAAAGGTATTCAGAGAACTAACCCAGCACCCAATTCAGAAACAAGAACAAAATAATTTAGGTCTGCGATCTTGAAGTTTGTCTCCTCCACAACTGGACACTCACACCTGCATCTTTGTACAGGCACGTAGAGGAAAGATGCTGCTCTCACCAGATAACGCTAGTCTCCATCTTAAAAAAAAAAAAAAAAAAAAAAAAACACTTCTCCCACCTCACTCGTCTCGATGACATCAGGTTACCATAGAAACCGCGATAAGCAGGCTCTTCATCAATACCGGAAGTGCCTCTGAAGCACTCTTCCCTTCTTCACTTACCTTTCTGCTCAAACAAAAAGCCTTCAGTACGCAGGCTACTGCCTTAAAAGCCTAATTCAAGGGTCTCGGAAAGGATGCAGACAATTGTCTGAGTGCTTTTCAGCCTGCACAATCTCTACAGTCAGATTTTTTTCTATAAAACTGACCTTTAACCAGCATTATCAGTATGCACAGACTTCAATATGTCTCCTGAAAGTCTCAGAGATGAGCTAGCCCTCTGATGGGAACAAGAAGCATACGCACACACTCCATCTTTGTAAGAAAACTGAAATTTCTCTCTAATGCCTATACAAAATGCCAAAGAAACATTTAAAATATTGTCATTTAAGGAATCTCAAAATTAATTAAAAAATGCAGTGTTGATACATTTATTTGTTAAATATAAACTTAACAATTCAATTGAGCCATATTGGGTTATGCTAGGAAACTCCTCCACTTCGTATATTTTTCTCCAGATAATTTTTTTCTCAGCATCATCCACGACTAAAGAACATGTAAGTTTTCTGAAGACTCCATCCTCTGTCATAGAAATCACTTGGCTGAACATATTTTGGACATGAAAACATGAATAACTAAGTCCAGGCCCTCTCCCTTCAAAACTCTTAGTTATATTCTTTACTTAGCCAACTTACATTTTGCTGTGCCCTCTGGTCTGGAATGTTCTAATAGGCCCAAAGCTCATTTTCCCTGTCATTGTCTCTCTGAATACACAGGTATACCATGGTCTCCTCTCAAATTCTACAGTCCTTCAGAGGTACATTAAACACACCCTTCTCCAAATATGAACAATAAGCTAACTGAAAGCTACAACAAAATTCATGGATGATATATCAAATTTATCTTCTATGTATGAAAATAAAGGGGCTGGCAAGACAGCTCAGGCAGTAGTGACACTTATCACCAAGCCTGATCACCTGAGTTCAAGCCCCCAGAACACATATGATAATAGAAAAACTAACTACTGAAAACTTGTCCTCTGACCTCCATACATGCATTGTGACATGCAAGCACTATAGACAATCACACACAGTAAATAAATAAATAAATAAATAAATCTTTAAAATTTAGAAGTGAAAATATATGAGAACATTTTTCAACATAAATATAGGAAAATATTGCACATATGGGAATGCAAGCTAAGATGGGCTGGTTGAGGGACAGACTTGTCACCCAACAATACTGCATAGGAACAGCAGACAAAGATATGCCATGCTGAAGCCTTCCTGTGTACATGTAGAAAGTAGCTTCCTGGACAAAGGATATCACTGTGGCAGAAGAAAGTGATTCTGAACAGCTTATTTGAGGACTACTTTTTGGTGGAAACAAATAGCCCTTATTTTGATAGTGTATTCACCAATCAAATATCAGAGCTTGTAGTTGTCCCTGTAGCTCATCAAGCCTCTTTGTGACAACGCTGTATACTGTTACAGTGGGCTCTTCCTTTATGGAGAGAGATGTTAACTAATCTCCAAATTCTAAGAGCATAGTGAAAATTATACATAACAACGATTTATGTTAAAGGTTCTCATAAATTCACAGCAACCATAGCAAAACTTAAACTAAATGTCCTTTTTCAGATCTTAAAAATGTTAAGATTGGCCGGGCATTGGTGGCTCACGCCTTTAATCCCTGCACTCGGGAGGCAGAGACAGGCAAATCTCTGTGAGTTTGAGGCCAGCCTGGTCTACAGAGTGAGTGCTAGGATAGGCTCCAAAGCCACAGAGCAAAACCAAAAAAAAAAAAAGATAAAATTGTCCCATTCCTTTCCAATGATTAAAGCCTACAAAGAGGGAAGGTGCATCAAAATTTCATGGTTTGCACTTCCATTTTTTAATATAACACACACACACACACACACACACACACACACACACACACACACACACACACACACACACATTAAACCCTGTCATTTATTTATGGGTTGAAAGGGCTCACCTGGGTGATTTGTGTCCCCTGCATTGTGTGTCACCCGTAGTTGTAGCCACCTGGAGGTTCCCCTTCCTTGAGACATTAGGAAACCTCCCTCAAACCAGTGACCACTGGTGATGGCAGCTACAGAAGCTCACCTGGGACTTTGTTTAGAGCATTTTGGCTCTACTCCACAGAGTATTCCAAGTGCAGAGCTACCACATTAAATTTAATCCAGTTAAATTTGAATTTCAGGTCACAACAAATAGTTATACTAATGTGGGATATGATTCTCTTTATCTGAAATGTAAGTGAAACTGGATGACCTACATGTATACAGATTTGTTAAATCTGACAACTCAGGGGAAGAGACTTGGAGTTCGTTAACAAGACAATAGAAGACTTCTAAAAATAGATGCCTACAAAGCAACAGAGCATAGAAAGCTGTGAGCAAAAGCTGAGAAGATTGACAGGGGAACAGACAAGTCTATAGTTACAACTGGAGTCTTCAGATTGGGAGAAAGAAAAAAAAAAAAAAACAACAAGGTTCCAGACGAGCTGAATGCCATTGTCCAAATGTATCTGTTGGGTGTGTACACTACACTCTATCTAAAAACAAGGGAATGTACACTCTTTAAATGGCTGTGGGTCATTCATAACTGTGCGTGCGTGCGTGCGTGCGTGCGTGCGTGTGTGTGTGTGTGTGTGTGTGTGTGTGTGTGTGTGTGTGTGTGTGTACTGGATCAAACAGCCACACACAAAAACAAGAAGTTGAAGAAGCTGAAGTATAAAAGTGTTATTTGACAATAATAAATATAAATATAAATAACAGTATGCAAGAACATAGAAATTAAACATCTACCTGATTCATGCATTGAAGAAAATGTGGGGGTTGGAGAGATGGCTCAGAGGTTAAGAGCATTGGCTGCTCTTCCAGAGGTACTGAGTTCAATTCCCAGCAATCACATGGTGGCTCACAACCATCTGTAATGAGAGCTTGTGCTCTCTTCTGGTGTGCAAGGATATATGCAGGCAGAACACTATATACATAATAAATACATCTTTAAAAAAAAAGAAAAGAAAATGTGTCAATATAAATAAAAAGGCATGCACACATATTAAAGAGCAAACTCCCATGCAACAAATCTAGGAGGATCAGAATTTAGTTTATAACTGTGGTTGTGGTTTAGTGTACAGATATACTTTAAGAGACAGAGGATAAGCCAGGCATGGTGGCACATGCCTTTAGTCCTAGCACTCTAGAAGCAGACACAAGTGAATCTCTGTAAGTTTGAGGCCAGCTTGGTCTAAATAGCAAGTTCCAGGACAGCCATGACTATGCAAGAAATCCTGTCTCAAAAAAACCCTATAAATAGATAGAGACGGTAGAGAAGGCTAATCATGATAAAGTTGTTGTGTATCTTCACTGTGAATCAAATAGGACCATACACCCTTGTCAAGATTTGCAAGACTCCCAAAAGAATGAATTTTACTTTAAGTAATACTTTACTGAAAATGTGCATCTGTGTGAAGAGTATTAATTAGAAGATCAGTTTTATTTTGTGATTCCAATTTGGTAGTATAAAACTAAATTTAAAATAAGCTAATGTATAGTCAAATGGATATGTGCATATATGTGCATTTCTTTTTTCTTTCTCTCCATTTTTATTTAAATTAGAAGCAAGATTATTTTACAAGTCAATCCCAGTTCCCTCTGCCATATATGACAGTTTAGACTAAATGCAAGCTGAAGTTCATTTTTAGGGAGCAAGACAAAGGAATATAAGTCAAAAATATTTTACATTATCAGTGAAGAGTTTTGTTTGCTCCCCCCATCCCCACGTGCAATGATGAAGATGCAACCATATATGTTAGGATAAATCTTTCTGCCACCCGCTTGAGTTCTGCCAGCCACGTGGATGGCTAAAATAATATACAGAGACTTATATTAGGTGCAAATGCTGCTTGGCCAATGATTAGGATTTCATATCTGCTACCTCAGTCTTAATTATCATAAATCTATATATTGTATAAGACTTATCGAACATCTTCCATTGGCATCCTCATCCCAGGATCACATGGTGATTCTGGAGGAAGAGAGAAGGGGCCCACTTCCTTCTTCCCTTGTTTATGTATGAGTCTCCCTGCTATGTCATTTCCTGCCTGGATCATCACTTCTTTACTACATTTCCCAGAATCCTCCTTGACTCCTAGTCACACCTTACTTGCTGCCTCATTGGCCAAACAGTACTTTATTCAACAATCAATTAGATGAACATACACAGAAGTGCATTCGCCATCACATATATAGGGCATTTTTAACTGCACATAAAAATTCCCTCACAATCCATTAGAAATCAGTATGTATATGGATGGTATTCTGATGAGCTGAGGAATACTGAGGAAAATAAAGATGGTATTCAGTGTACATTTAACATATTTTGTTTTGTTCTATCAAAAATGATCAGATAGTTGGGAAAAGTAGTTGGCTCCATACCGTATCTGATGTAAAATGCAAAAAAAAATTAAATAGGTAAGTAAAATTATGTCCTATAGATAACTAAAAATTCAAATAGATATAATTTATGTTCCTTCCAAGTTATAACTCATTAAGTGAAATGGTTATGGTCTCATAAAGAATAATATGTCTGGGGCTCAGCAGTTAAGAGCACCGGCTGCTACGATAGAGAACCTGGATTTGGTTGCCACCACACATATCAGGTGGCTCACAAACACAGGTAATTCCAGTTCAAGGGGATCCAAACCCTCTTTTAACATCTGCAGGCAAGATGGTGATGGGAATACATAACGTTTTTCAGAAACAAAAAGAGAATTTCTAACTATTTCAGTTTCTTTCAACCCCATCCAAGGGAAGTAGGGCCATGTGTCTCTGTGGCCTTTGTCCTATCTTAGTGGATCTTGACAGTCTAACCTGAATTCCAAGTGGACAATCTGTCTTTTTGTCCTCTTTACTTGAGGCTCTCCACTCACTTGGTAGAAGGATCATGAGAATCCTATCAGCCTTAGCCACCTCCAAGTCCTATGACAGGCCCTTATCTTATCACCAGCTCAATGGCAGGGTTCCATAATAAAAGGATAATATTCTGTTTGCTCCAGTGGCTGCATTCATGTCACATGTATCCCATTAAATATCTTTTCCCTTAATATCTCTCCCCCCATTATGGTTCCCATGATGATGAGATGCTCTCCCTCTCTCTGTCTCTGTTCCTCCCTCTTCTTACATCTGTGTTTACCACATGAGAAAAAAATACAAGATTTGGTTTTGTGAGACTGTTTTATAAGCAGTAAAAATAATGATTTCTAGCTCCATTCATTTTCCTGAAAATGTTAATTTTATGGAGAGCAAAAAAAAGGTTCTGGAATTCTTCCTTAATTTAGTAGAGAAGCTCTGAAATAAGAGAAAGGGGTGCTATCATAATCTTCTCAGGCTTGACACAAAGGTCTGTGTGTGAACCAAAAGATCTTCATAGAGCAATGTGACTTCTAAAACTCAAATGATTGGACTGTGACAGGAAACATCAACACCACAGATATTTTTGCTTTTATTAGACAGATTGTTCCCATCTGAAGCCATCTCAGATGGATCCTCAAGTAAATATCCAAGATTCCCTAACAAAAGACTATAGGAGCTCCATACAAGTGAGACTTTGGGGCCTCACATTAAAACAGCACTAATAATGACAGAACTGGGGTAGGTAGGGTATGGGTGAAATTCAGAAATAGAGTGCATGGTTAAAACTGCCAATTACGTAATAGTAACCCTCTGCATGAGTATGCCAGTTGTGCAGCTTGGTCTCTTAGTAAGGCTTCCAACAGTGAGAGAAGGAACTCTTCCTGGTGCTTAGCTGGCTTTTGGTAACCTTCTCCCCATGCTGGATTACCTGACCTGCCTCAATGTAAGGGGAGGAGCTTGGTCCTACCTCAACTTGATGTGCCATGCTTTGTGCAAGCCCATGGGAGACCTGTCCCTTTCTCAGTGGAGAGGGAGGAGGAGTGGATGGGAAGAAGATAGATGGGAAAGGGATGGGAAGAGAGGAGTGAGTGGAAACTGGTTGGTATATAAAATAAATGAAAATGTTATTTAAATTAAAAATCAAAACAAACTGTGAG
Organism: Cricetulus griseus; assembly: GCF_003668045.3. Lineage (NCBI taxonomy): Eukaryota > Metazoa > Chordata > Mammalia > Rodentia > Cricetidae > Cricetulus > Cricetulus griseus. Next base: position 43,753,264 of record NC_048604.1, on the reverse strand, counting down.
CCTATACAAGTTAAAAAGTTTCTTGTATAATTTTGTTAAAATGAAGGTGTTTGCAATGACAGTTTATGCTGGAGAGGATGTAGAGAAAGGGGAATACTCCTCCACTGCTGGTGGGAGTGCCAACTCATACAGCCTCTTTGGAAATCAGTATGGTGTTTCCTTGGGAAAATAGGCATCAGTCTACCACAAGATCCAGCAATTCCACCCTTAGGCATGTACCCAAAAGAAGCACATTCATACAACAAGGACTTCTGTTTAAGGATGTTCATAGCAGCATTATTTGTAATAGCCAGAACCTGGAAGCAACCTAGATGCCTCTCAACTGAAGAATGGATGGAGAAAATGTAGTACATTTACACAATGGAGTATTACTCAGCAGAAGAAAAAACCAATGGAATCTTGACATTCACAGGAAAATGGATGGAACTAGAAGAAACCATTCTGAATGAGGTAACCCAGTCACAAAAAGACAAACATGGTATACACTCACTCATATATAGATTTTAGACATAGAGCAAAGGATTACCAGGCTACAATCCACACCACCAGAGAAGCTAGGAAACAAGGAGGAGTCTAAGAGAGACATACATGGTCCCTTGAATAAAGGGAAAGAGACAAGATCTCCAGAGCAATGAGAAGGGGAGAAGAGGAGGGGTAAGGTGGACATGAGGGAGCAGGAAGGTTGAGTTGGGGGGAAGAATAGAGGAGAGCAAGATAAGAGATACCATAATAGAGGGAGCCATTATAGGTTTAAAGAGAAATCAGGCACTAGGGAAATGTCTAGAGATCTACAACGATGACACCAACTAACAATCTAAGCAACAGAAGAGAGGCTACCTTAAATTCCCTCCCCTGATAATGAGATTGATGACTAACTTATATGTCATCCTATAGCATATAAGCAGTTGGTGGAAATAGAAGCAGACACCCATAGCTAAACCCTGAACTTAACTGGAAACCACTTGCAGAGAAGGAGGAATGATGAGCAAAGGGGTCCAGACCAGGCTGGTGAAACCCACAGAAACAGCTGACCTGAACAAGGGGGAGCTCTTGGTCCCCAGACTGATAGCTGGGAAACCAACATGGTACTGATCCAGACCCCAGGAACTTGAGTGTCAGTGAGGAGACCTCAGAAATCTATGGGACCTAGCATAGGAATGGACTTTAGGAGCCCATCCTACATAGAGGGTTACTCCCTGAGCCCAGACACACGGGGGTGGGCCTAGACCCTATGCCAAAGGGTATGACAGATACTGAAGACCTCCTATGGAAGGCCTCACCCTCCCTGGGGATCAGAAAGGATATGTGATAGGTAGGGTTTTAGTGGGGAGGGGGGGGACAGGGGAGGAGGGGAGGGAGAGGGAACTGGGATTGACATGAAAAACAATCTTGTTTCTAATTCAAATAAACAAGTGGAAAAAATAAATAAAAACTTACATTTTTAGCTAAAAAATTAAGGTGTTTGGAGCCTACCTCAGACATAGTGAATCTCTTAATTTGATGTTCTTTTAGTATATATGATTGCTGCTTTATGTACTGGTGATACATTATGTCCCAGGGGATAATTACATGTTTTATCACAAAAATGTTTTCTTTACAAATATTAGATCCATCAGTTTTTGTGAATCAGGTGTAACATTCACTGTTATAAATGAAGGCATAAAATTAGCAATATCCATGTTTATTCTATAGTTTTAGGGACCAGCTTTGTTACACTTGTTGCCGTAATAACAAGCAAATCTCGTCAGCTGCACTATTTTGATTACAGCTGTCTCTAATTTTGCTTTAGAAAATTACTATTGTTAAATTAACCACAGCCATGTTTTTTTGAGACAGAGTTTCTCTGTGTAACTACCCTGGCTGTCCTAGAACTCGCTCTGTAGACCAGGCTGACCTGGAGCTCACAGAGATCCACCTACCTCTGCATGCTGGGATCAAAGGCGTGTGCCACCACCACACAGCCATTTTAAACCCCTCTTTCCTACAAGCAATTCTTGCTTTACTCTCACACTTTGCTGATGTATATCTCCAAGGAAGAAAGCCTGAGAGCCCTGTGTAAATGACATCAGCACAAAGGTGGTGTGTTGGTTAGTTTTATGTCAACTTTACACAAGATAAAAACATCTGAGAGGAAGGAACCGCAATTGAGAAAATTTCTCCATAAGATCTGTCAGACCTGTAAGGCATTTTCTTAATTAGTAGTTGATAGGGGAGGATCCAGCCCATTGTCTGTGGTGCCTTCCCTGAGCTGGTGGTCCTGGTTGGTATGAGAAAGCAGGCTAAGCAAGCCATGAGAACAAGCCAGTAAGCAGCATCCTTCATGGCCTCTGCATCAATCAGCTCCTGCCTCCATGTTCCTGCCATGTGTGAATTCCTGTCCTGATTTCCTTCAATAATGAACAGCAGTGTGGAAGTGTAAGCCACATAAATCCTTATCTCCCCAACATTTTTGGTCATGGTGTTTCATCACAGCAATAGAAACCCTGACTAAGACAGGTGGGGAGGTAGATTATGTCAAGAAAGAAGCAGAGAGTTTTTCACAGCCTGACATTTTAAGACTTACAAAGGCAGTAAAGGGGTAAATAGGCAAAATGCATGAGTTCCCTTTGCTCTTCTACTTTGGAAAAACAAGAGGTCAATTTATGCATCATAGGTCAAGGCTGTCGTGCAACAAAGCACTTTTCTACCCCAAAGCTGTGCCCCAAAGGAGTGAAGCAAAAGCACAAAGTCAACAGGACCCAGGAAGCAGCGACAGACTCTTATGAGCAGGAAGGGAGCGTGGTCTGATAACAGCTGCACAGACCAGCACTGTGGCCTCATAGTCTGGGAGAACCAAGAGGCATTCTCCTGACATATGAGTGAGCAGTGGTTCAGTTCTTGCCTCTAGGGCCTGTCTAGACTTGTATAAAGTTGTTTGTGTGTCAGAGAGCAGCTGTTCCCCAACTGACTACATATGCTGTATATTCATTTTAAAAATAAGAGCAAAGCAAGTAACACTTTATATCATTATAACAATATAAAGTATTTCACTATGGCCTGCCAACTTAGCATTCTGTATTTGGTTTAATGGTTAATATGCAGTTGAAATCCATAGAGATATTGACTGCATAATGCCAAAGAGGATCAGATCGTGTGTGATTAAGAATCCATCTCTATACTTGCTTACTTTTGTGTCTTCAATTGACTCTAAACCATAAATATGGAACTTTCCACTTCTCATTGTCATTTGTTGTGAGTACATGTTCAAATCAATGTTCTCTTCTTTCTAAAACTAGGGCCAATACCAGCATAATGACTAAGGCCCTCATTCCATACATACAAAACTGGAAGATTAATCTACCTTCCAGTTCCATCTTATAATGTCTAAAACCATAGAAATTTAGGAGATTGACCATTGAAAAATAAAGATTTGCACATTATATTTTCCCATTCTTTGTAAAATTTATAAATTTGAATAGATTATTATTGTTTTATACATCTACAATGATCTATACTTTCTCTTAAGTTGTCTTCCCTTGTACAAGTATGTTATTGGCAAACTGTGTTTCCCCAAAGTACCATATTTGAGGATGATGCTTATTTCATCAGGTATGAGCAGTTATGGCTAGTAAATTAAGTTTGACATTTGAGAAAGTAGCATGGGAAATTGCTTATAGGATTCTAGCATGTGGAAAAGAAAGGAAGGTCATTGCTGACAGGACAAGAACTTTGAGATAGTTTGTAAGCCCTACAAACTGCAGGCCAATTCTAGTTGAAAAGCTTCCCAACTTTACTTCATAGTATTAACATAAACAAATAGAAAGAACCTTTCCAAAACCCAGTGTGAAACATTCACAGCTAATGCCGTAATTTCTGGGGAAAGTCTGACAGATTTTTCTTCAAGAGGGGACATAAGGGCCGGAGAGATGGTTCAGCCATTAAAGCATGAAGATCAGAAATAAGATATCTGCATTCAGAGTTGTACTGGCAAGAATAAGAAATACAAGCACCCACAAAGTAGAGGAATTAAAGCTATTTCCATTTTCAGGTGATCTAAGCTAATCTTTAGAAAAACCACTGATTCCTTAAATAGTAAAAACAAGTACTTAACCTAAGCAAGGCATTGAATTCAATACTCAGTGCACACACACACACACACACACACACACACACACACACACACACACACACACACACACACACAAGATTCCATAAAAGAAATATTAGTACTGATAAGTGAAAGTAGATCACATGGATCACATTTCATTCTTAAAGATTTATTTTTTTGTGTTTTGTCTGCAAGTGTATGTGCATATAACATGATTGTCTGGTGCCTGCAGAGGTCAGAAGAGGGCATCAGATTCCCTAAAGTTGTACTTCAGGGGGTTGCACATTGCCATATGAATGCTGAGAATCAACCCCAGGTATTCTGCAATAGCAACAAGTGCTCTTAAACCCTGAGCCATCTCTTCAGACCCATATTGATTGCATTTCAATATATTGACATTACACACAAAATAGTAGCAAAAATTCTAGGCAAGAGAGATGGCACAACAGTTAAGAGAGGGTCCTCAGCACTCACACTGGGTAGCTCATAGCCACTGTAACTCCATCTCCAGGGAAATCTGAAGCCACTGGCTGCCTTGGTATCTGTACTCATGTACACAAAGGCACAGTTGTGTGACACTATTTCTAGGGAGAGATAAACAGATGTCTACTTACCCAAGACTGGGTACCAATTCCAAAAAAATATAAGGTCTAACTTAGTAAACCAGTGAGTTTTTATTGGGATTATAATATATATATATATATATATATATATATATATATATATTAATATGGTTGAGGAGTTACTTAAAGAAGCAGAAATGACTCAAGACAGCAGCATCACTAAAAACCCACTCCAGCATGGGTGATAACTCACACAATCTAGACTTGGAACACACTGCATAACCTTCAAACAGCTCAGCAGGCTGGAGATTGTCCTTTCCAAGTAACTCAGCTGGTCTGAGCCCCTTCTCAACAGTTCAACTGCTCTCTGTTTCTTCAGGCTGGGTGCACTCTGCTGGCTTGAGCCTCTTCTAGGAAGCACAGCTAGTCTGAGCACATCTCTCAGCAGTCCTTATTGCTTGTATACGCTTGCAAAGGGAGGAGCTTACTGTATCTGGTCATGTTCAGGGACTTTCTGATGCCTTTGAGTTGTTAACTTCCTGAGCTCAAGGTGCTTCCTTGAAAGATGGAAGGTTTTCATCTCAGAAGAAAATTCTGTAAGACACTCACACAAAGACACATAATTTTTAAAATAATAAAAATAAATCTTAAAAAGAAATAATTCCATTCCCATTGAATCAAAAAGAAAATATAAAAAAAAGACCTAGGAGGCAAAAGACATGTACACCAAAATAACTAAAAAATCTGCTAAATTGAAAGAGAATGGAAAACATCCTGTGCTTCTGGAATATAAGACTTAATATTGTAGTATTAATATCAATCAACCTCAACCAAGAAAAAAAAAAACAATTCTAAAGTTATAGGCCATCAAGATGGCTCAGAGGCTATGGATACCTGTCACCAAGCCTGATAACCTGAGCCCACATTGTAGAAGGATAGGACTGACTTGAGTATGACTTTCAGACATGTGTCATGGCATGCATGCATGAACACACACACACACACACACACACACACACACACACACACAGCACACACACACACACACCACACAGAGGAGAGAGAAGAGAGAGAGAAGAGAGAGAGAGAGAGAGAGAAGTAATGAAGCTAATACAATAAATAAATGTAAAACTTAAAAACTATCCAAAAGTTTATATGTGATTACAATGGACCCTCAAAACCAAAAATAACCTTGAAAATGAAGAAGGGGATAGAAAGATGGCTCAGCAGAGGACTCAGGTTTGATTCCCAACACCTACATGATCCTCACCACCATCTGTACCTTCAGTTCTAGGTATCCAATGCCCACTTCTAGCTTCAGTGAGAAACATGCACATGTGTAGTGTACAGACATACATTCAGAAAAAACATCCACATATAAAATAATTTTAAAATTGTTGATTTCATTTTCTGAGACTATAATGTAGTTGTATTGTTTTCCCCTTCCATTTCCTCCCTCTAAATCATCTCATATACTCCTCCTTACTTTTTCTAACTCATGACCTCATTTTTCATTAATTTTTGTCATATATGTGTAAATACATATATATTCCTAAATACATAACTACAACCTTCTCAGTCTTATGTTACTTGTGTGTATGTATTTTTAGGACTGACTGTTTGGTATTGAATAACCAATGGTGTGCTCCTCCCTATTTTTCCTGCTCTCAGCATTCCTCAGTTTCCCTTAGTTCTCTGTGTATGGCTGAAGTCTCTTGGATTTCACCTCATCTACTGTAGCATGTCTATTGGTGTCATCCTTATTCAACTCACATTTGGACAGTCATGTTGGTGAGTCTTTATTACTGTAGCTTCTGACATTACATTTGCAGACAGTTTCCCAAAAGAACTCCCTGATTCTCTGGCTCCTACAGTCTTTCCACCTCCTCTCTTGCACTGTTCCCTGAGCCTTGGGTGTAGACGTGTTTTATAAATACGTATCAGTTGGAACAGGGCTCCACAACTCTGCATTTTGATCGGTTGTGCTTTTCTGTAATGATCTCCTTTGCTCAGCAAGAAGGACATCATGCCTGGCACTAGAAACATACTAAACTACCCAGTTCTACTGAAGTCATGGATCTTAGAAAACCCACAATAGCCACTTTACTAAACCAGCATAATCCCTAAGTGCATTCTGCATAAGTGCAGTTTTTACCCCTCATCAAGGAAACTTCTCTTTGCAACAGACAAGAGACCATTACAGAAAACCACAATCAATTGAAATAATATTAGAAAAAGAAAAAAATTTCTGAAGTTTCTCCCTGCTGTATGTCAAAATTTGCTATAAATCTTTAGGCAGTACTGGCATAAAGACAGACATATAAGCCAGTTTCCATTGGGCAGCTCAGAAATAAATTTTCACATATATGATAAATTTCATTTTTCTCATCTATTCTTTCTTGGTATTAATTTTTATGAGCATATATTACCTTTTTGGAGCTCAAGAGATGGATCAGTGGTTAATAACCTTCATTGATGTTCCAGAGAACCTGAGTTCAGTTTCCAGCACCCACATCGTGTAGTTCACAACCAACTGTAACTTCAGTTCCAGGGTATTCAGTGCCCTCTTCTGGCCTCTGAAGTCACCCACAGTCATGTGTACAAACACATGTATCACACATATATGCACAAATAAAATATACAAGAAATATTTCAAAATCTCTTTAATATCTATTCTAATAGACATCTTGCTGCATCTGTTTCTGCATTTAGTCTGTTGCTATGCTATACAAAGAGTACTCTTGAATACTACACCTCATATATATGAGAATAAGCAAAAGAGGCAAGAAGCAATATCTTATCGACCCCATGAAAGGATAACCTAGATAAATAATTAAAAGAATTCCAGTTCCATAGTTCCAGATCTCTTCTCGGACCTATAGTGGCTCCCCTGATGACTACTCTTTATGCCATCCTAGAGCCCTCATCCAGTGGCTGATGGAAGCAAAGGCAGACATCCACAGATATACACTGAACTAAAATCTGGAATTTAGTTGAAGAGAGGGAGGAATGAAGAGCGAAGGGGTCTGTACCAGGTTGGAGAAACCCACAGAAACAGTTGGCCTGAACAAGGGAGAGCACATCGACCCCAGATGCTGTCGGGAGGCCAGTACAAGACTGATCCAGACCCCTGAACATGGATGTCAATAAGGAGGCCTCTGCACTCCAGGGAGCCTCTGGTAGTGGATTAGTATTTTTCCCTGGTGTAAGAAGGGACTTTGAGAGCCCATCCCACGTGAAGGGATACACTCTGGCCCTGGACACATGGGGAAGGGCCCAGGCCCAGCACAGGAAGATTTGGTGGACTTTGCAGAGCCCCCGTTGAGGGCCCTACCCTACCTGGGGAGTGGTGGGTGGATGGGGGGGTAGGTTGGGGGTGGGGAAGAAGGATGGGAGTGAGGGGAGGGAGAAGGGACTTACATGTGAAACAAGCTTATTCCCTAACTTGAACTAATAAAAAAAATTAAAAAAAGAACTGATTAATTTCCACAAAGAGTGCTATGACCCTAGCAAGTAGGTCAGAGGAGAGCACCAAGTCCTCTTGAGAGAGATAATGAGGAACCAATGTCTAGATGCAAATTATTTGTCAGGCTGCAGACTTTAGCCCTGATGAGTGACTCCCAAGTCATTCTTTCCCCTTGATTCTATTGATGGTTATTATAAGCTCTGTAAGATTTCCTCTATATAAAAGTCTGTGTATCAACTAGTTCTCAAGCAGTAACAAATGGAGAAGGTATCAGCAGATGCAAGTAGCTAGGCAAGTCTGTTGGGATTATCTTGATTATATTCATTGGAGTGGGAAGAATAACTCACTGTGAGTAGCACTGTTACTTAGGAAAGGGCTTCTGAGCTACCGGAAAGTGGAAAGAGCAAACAGCAATAGCATGCATACATCAATTCATTGCTCTCTGCTATTGACTGTAGATGTGATGTGACTGACCACTTGCTTCAGATTCCAGAAGCCTTGACTTACTGGAATTGTGAGCCAAATAAACCCTTTCTCACATAAATTCTTTTTGTCAGGGTATTCTCTCTCTCTCTCTCTCTCTCTCTCTCTCTCTCTCTCTCTCTCTCTCTCTCTCTCTGTGTGTGTGTGGGGGGGGGTGTGTGTGGGTGTGTGTGTATGTGTGTGTGTATGATACAATGTATGTGAAGATCAGGTGACACTTTGTGGAACTGGTTCTTGCCTTCCACCTCCAAGAATGGACCCAGGTCACCAGACTTAGGTGGTAAGCACCTTTACCAGCTGAACTATCTTACCAATGAATCCTACCTTGTTTTGGGTGACAGGATCTGTCACTGTACTGGAGCTAACCAAGTAGGCTAACCTGTCTGGGTATCAATCCCCAGGAGTCTTCTTGTCTGTGCACTGGGATTGCAAGTGTGTTCCAGATTTTTTAGTGGGCTCTGGAATGCTTAGGTCCTAATTCTTACCCAGCAAGCACCTCACTGATTGAGCTACATTTCAGCCTAGGTGACTCTTAATATAATTGAATTATTAATAACTGTATCTATATCTAATTTTGTTTTGTTGCCACAAGTTTCTTTGCCATCTTTGATGTTGAGGTTTTTCGTTTCGTTTGGCTTGTTTTGTTTTTCTTGATTTGGGTGTTTCTTTTGGTGTTTATGTTATATGTTTGGTTTGGTTTCTTTTCTCTTTTTTCAGTATGGAAGATTAAACCCACGTGAGGCAAGTGAACTACCACTGAGTTATATTCTTGATCTCTGCACATTTTTAACAAATATAAATGTGCATCAGAATATATTTCTACTTAAATTATGAATTTAGTTGCCTTAATTTATTATTTAGCGATTTATTATTTGTTATTCAATAAATTCATTAATCATTTCAATTATCTATATTCTATCCTGTCATTTGGTACATTCATAATGTTATTGTTTGGGATGGTTACATTTTAGATTAATTAAGAGTAAAAAATAATTTATGCCACTTCCAATACTTGCCCATCTTTATGTATATTTTATTGTTCACTTATATTATTTTACTTTTTAAATTGTTCGAGTTCATTTTCACTGTGTGTGTGTGTGTGTGTGCATATACATGTCTGAGTGCACATACACAATGGTGCATGTGTGGAGGCCAGAGGGCAATTTTGTGAAATCACTTCTCTGTTTCCACCTTTATGCGGGTTCCACAGATAGAACTCAGGATGCCAGGATATGTGGCAAGTACCTTTATCTGCTGAGCCATTTCACAGACCCTTATTTTCTTCTTGCCTGAAGGAATCCTTTAACATTTCTTGAAGGACGGATTATCTCTGCTGCATGCCATGCATTTTTGTTTTCTAAGAGAACATTGATTTCTTCACTAATGGAGATGTTTTTCCCAGATACAACATTTTATGCTGGTAGTAATTTTCCTTTTTTAAAATATGCTTTCTGGTGAGAACTCTGTTGCAGTTCTTCAACAAGTCAACTGAATCGCCCTGCCCTTGCTTTCTTCCATGATGTTTCTTGGTCTTCTGTTTCATGCAACCTGAATGTTGCTTGCCTAAGGATAGATTGGTGGTATTTTACTTTCCTCAGTTTCTTAGAAAATGGACCTGATGTCTCTTATTTTAGAAAAATTTCACCATTATCACTTCAAATATTTCTCCTGCTCTGTACTCTCTTCCTTCTTCTTAGAATGTGCTATTTGCAATTATTCCAAAGATCTTAGATGTTCTGATCTGGGTTTTTGTTTTACTTTGCTTTATTTTCTTTCTTTTTTTCTACTTGCATTTCAATTTGAGAAATTTCTAGTGACATATGTGTAAGTTTACTGATGTTTTTCATCCTGTCTTTTCAGTGTATGTGCTCCCGTATCATTTAAGGGTGTGTTCATACAAGTATATGCTTTAGAGGAAGCATATTCCCTTCACTCCTTCCCTTCACTTCCTCTTCATTGTACTTGGGAAGCAGCTTTACTTTTACTTTGATGTTATACACACACACACACACACACACACACACACACACACACACACACACATATATATATATATATATATATATATATATAATTGAGGAATTCAATAATAGAAAACACGCATTTGTCTTTCTGAGACTACGTTGATTCACTTAATATTATGATGCGATGGAAATGACATAACTGGTGTTCTTTAAGGATAAAACAAAGTCAGGTTGTGAACCCTGGATGTGAATGCTGGTAACCAAACCAGATCTTTTAGGAAAGCAGAGAGTGCTCTTAACTAGTAAGTCATTTCTCCTGTCCTTCAACATTTTTCTCCCCATTTCTAGCATTTCCCTTTCAAACCTCATTGGCGTTTCCATCACTGTGGATATATTATCTTTTCATTCATGTTGTCTATTTTTTCCACTAGTACCCTTAAAAACTGGTCACTTATTCATTGTCTGACAGTTTCAAGAGCTTTGTCATATCAGAGAATGGTTCTGGTAGATGTTTTGTCTCTTGAGACATGTTCCCTTTCCTTTTGATGTGTCTTGCAAGCTTCTTTTGTTAAAAGACAGGTATGTTGCACCAGATAGCAGTAAATGAGGTAAGAGAATGAGCCTCTTGTGTATTGACATTGATTAAGATTGAGTTTGACTAATATTTACTGTTGTTCTGAGTACTCACTTTTTCAGGATTTTTGCTTCCTCTCCTGACTTTGAGTTTTCCTAAGTATTCACCACAGAGACTTTGGTGCTTTGCAGCTGTTGCCATGGTAATTTACTGCTATACTAAGAGCCTTTATAGTTAAATTTCTTTCAGTGGACCTATGTCTTTGACCTCTGAACTTCAAAAGCATTTTTATATTGTTTACATAACATGGGAGTTTAGAAGATGGTAGAGTTGGGTAATTGTCATTCCAGCACAATTCTTGCACAAGCCTCTGATGAAAATCATTCCCCTAGACAGTAGACATGTTTTACGAAGAAAAAGATACAAGGAACAAAGCCTTCCTGAATTGTATAGTCAAGTTTACCAGAAAATGGCTTGTAGGCCACAGGAATGAATTTCATAATGAACATTGACTTTTTCTCTCCAAAATAGAGCCAAAAATATTTGCCTTCATCCTTGCTTACAACTACTGCACATACAGTTCAGATAGAAGAAAGGGATAACAGACCATTGAAGATCATTAACTATTGAGTCATGCTGAGTTCCAATCCCACCCCCATCACTTATCATCACCTTTAAAAAAATTTTGGAACCATTTTTATTCTTCAAATGCAGTTACTTATTTTTTATAGTGGTGGGCTCTTTCCTATCATTGGAGCTAGAAGCATGCTCTTGGTAGAGCCTGACTCCTCTGAAATGAGGTAAATTGTATCAGATGACAACAAAACAATAACCCAAGGACACAACACAACAATTTCTAAAAGTAGAGATTTTCCAGTTTTTCTCTACTATTTATTATTGACTTATGCATGTATGCTATAAGAACATAGTATAATATTTATAATTTTCAACTTTTCATATTATTGAGGTCTCTCGATGGCATCAAATTCAGTGTTTGTTGTTCTTGTTGTTTAGACCAGGCTTTGATATGTAGTAGAGACTGGTATTGAATTTGTAATAATTCCTGCTGTGTAGTAATACTATGTTAGTAGTTTTATAGGGCCTGAAAGATGGAGGGAAAGATTTTTCACCACTAAAGTGGTGGGAGGAGCAGCATTTGTTTTCTTTGGGGGGGGGGGCTAAGAAAAGTGTTTTCTAAAACAAAATAGTGGAGATGTTTGAGCAATTTTGTGGATACACTAGGCACTATTAAATTGCCCATTTTAAAAGGAAGACTTCAAACTAGGCACCATGGCTCATCCCTATTTGTCTTCTCATTGATGAGGGTAAGGACAGGAAGATCCCAAGTTTGAGGCTAGCCTTGGCTATATAGAAAAACCTTGTCTCAAAAAAGGATAAATTTTATATCAATAAAGCTGCTTGTTTTAAAAAATAAATCAAATATAATTTTGTATATTGTGACATCCAGATCAGCTACAATTGCTTATTGTTATAAAATGTATGTATTAACTCTTAGATTTCCTAAATTGTGCAATAGTATTACTCATGCATGATAGTTTGGTTTCTTCCTTTTAGAATCTTCCCTCCATCTTTACCTTTACCTTTGTCTCTTCATTATCTGCTTTCCTGATAGTAGCTAAGATCTATTGCAAAATTTTGGAGGGCTCAAAGCTACCCTGGGGTCCTGAACACCTAGTGTAGCCTCCTGCTGCCTAGTAAAGACTTTCCACTGGCTTAAACCCATGTCTGAGTGGTCCTCTCTGGTGAATCACAACACATTTGCTCTCCTTATTACATAGAAGACCAGATTCAAGACCTAAAACAGGTATCTGAAACTGTATAGTAACAAGCACTATAATGTAATGTCTTTTTTTTTTAGGTTCCTGGTTTATTTCTTTTTTCCCAAGAGATTATTTTTTATTAGTTCAAATTAGAAACAAGGCTGCTTCACATGTCAATCCCTCTCCCTCTCCCTCTCCCTCTCCCTCTCCCTCTCTCCCTCTCCCTCTCCCTCTCTCCCTCTCCCTCTCCCTCTCCCTCTCCCTCTCCCTTGCCCTCTCCCTCTCCCTCTCCCTCTCCCTTGCCCTCACCCTCGACCTCTCCTTCCCCAAGCCCCACCAGCCTCCCACCTCATCCCCCCTGCTCCCCAGAGAGGGTAAGGCCCTCCATGGGAGTTCCTCAAAGTCAGTCATATCATTCTTGGCAGGGCCTAAGCCCTCCCCAATGTGTCCAGGCTGAGAGAGCATCCCTCCATGTGGGATGGGCTCCCAAAGTCCATTCTTACGCCAGAGATAAACACTGATCCACTACCAGGTGCCCCATAGTGTACCCAGGCCTCCTCATTGACATCCACGTCCAGGGGTCTGGATCAGTCCCATGCTGGCCTCCCAGACATCAGTTTAGTGTCCATGTGCTCCCCCTTGTTCAGATCAGCTGTTTCTGTGGGTTTTAACAGCCCGGTCTTGACTTCTTTGCTCTTCACTCCTCCCTCTCTGCAACTGGGTTCCAGAGTTCAGTTCAGTGTATATCTGTGGGTGTCTGCCTCTGCTTCCATCAGCCACTGGATGAGGGCTCTAGGATGGCATAGAGAGAAGTCATCAATCTCATTATAGAAGAATGGCATTTAGGTTATCCTCTCCACCATTGCTTAGATTGTCAGTTGGTGTCATCCTTGTAGGTCTCTGGAAATCTCGCTAGTGCCAGATCTCTCCTCAAACCTATAATGGCTCCCTCTGTTATGGTATCTTTCATCCTGCTCTCCTCTATTCTTCCCCCAATTTAACATTTCTGCTCCTCCATTTCCTCCTCTCCTCTCCTCTTCTCCCCCTCTCATTCTCCCACCTCCCTCTCCCCCAAATAGCTCATGAGATCCTGCCCCTTCCCCTTCTCCAGGGTCCATGCATTCTTCTCTTACAGTTCTTCTTGTTTCCTAGTTCCTTTGGTGAAGAGGATTGTGCACTGTAATCCTTTGCTCTATGTCTAAAATTCATATATGAGTGAGTACATATCATGTTTGTCTTTTTGTGACTGGGTTACCTCACTCAGGATGGTTTCTTCTAGTTCTATCCATTTGCTTGCGAATTTCAAGATTCCATCCCCCCCACCCCCCGCTGAGTAGTACTCCATTGTATAAACGTACCACATTTTATCCATCCATTCTTCAGTTTAGGGGCATCTAGGCTACTTCCATGTTCTGGCTATACAAACAACACTGCTATAAACATAGGTGAGAACATATGTCCTTGTTGTATGAATGTGCATTCTTTGGGCATATGCCCAAGAGAAGAATTGCTGGATCTTGAGGTAGACTGATTCCCATTTTCCTGAGCAACCACCATACTGATTTCCAAAGTGGTCTTACAAGTTTGCATTCCCACCAGCAGTGGAGAAGTGTTCCTTTTTCTCCACATCCTCTCCAGCATAGTCTGTCATTGGTGTTTTTTATTTTAGCCATTCTGACAGGAGTAAGATGGTATCTCAGAGTTGTGTTGATTTGCATTTCCCTTATGGCTAAGGATGTTGAACACTTTCTCAAGTGTCTTTCAGCCACTTTAGATTCCTCCGTTGAGTGTTATTTACTAAGCACTTGCCATGTTCCATGACCGTTGGGTTTGTTAGTTTGAGATACAACACTAAAACTATCACGAACCTTGCTTTATTTCCTCACAATTTCATGAATAAAAGAGGATTTCTTTTTATTATTTTTATTCTTGGTGTTACAAATCAAACTCAGAATCTCACACATACTGGGCACATCCCCACACTGAAATGGTCATAGAAACCTAGGAATATGATTTTTTTCTTTAGTAAGTTAAGAACACTCAGCTTTTCTTTTAAATAAACACTCTATGGATTTTATTTAATGTAAGTGAATTGCAATCTTTTCAAACTGTTTTGGGACCACTATTAAGCAAGTCAATGATTACTTGAACACTAGCACTGTGGTACCACAACAGTGGATATGATAACTGAGATGGCAACTGACTGACTAGCAAGTAGAGAATTTATGCTGTGAGAATATGCTGGAAAAGAGATGGAATGTAACAGCATGAAATTTCATCAAAGCAGCTATCATGTCAGTGAAATTAAAAAGAAAAATAGCATCTTAGGTTATGTTTCAAGGGGCATAGGAAAACACTCTCCTATTATTACTGAAGGGAAAGCAAAACAGGGGTCTGATTTGGGGGGAAATAACCTGGGGATGTACATTTGGGAATCATCAGTATTTTGAGGCAAATGGATGATATCACAAAGAAATTGAGAGCATGTGAAAGAGAAGAGGCCTAGGACAGAACCCTAGGGAACACTTACAAGTGAGGCTCAGCTTTCCAGCAAGTGCCTCCATCAACCTCTATATTCAGGCAAGGCTGTCTGGGTGGGTTGGTTTAGGGTCTTGATGGTAGCTGGACTGCCTTGAACTCACTGTAGCCAAAGCTTGCCTTGAACTCTTGTTTCAACTTTCTGAGTGCTGGGATTACAGGTGTGTGCTACTACACCCTGACTTGGTCTGAATGCAGGCTGTTGTGGTTCAAGAGCTGAACACTATAGACAAAGTCAAATACCATTTCTGACAGACTGTCCCACCTGTAACCTGCATATAAGAGAGAGATGTGTGTGCTTATCCAAGATGTTCCAGGTAAAACACCCCATAGCCTCTCACTCTTCTTCTCAGGGACGTCCTGGCTTTGACATACACATCTCCTACAGTCCTCATCTCAGTCCCCTAGGGAGGTGGAGGGTGCGATGGGTCAGGCATGTGGTGGTGGTGGGGCGAGCTCGGGTGACGCGGTGTTCACGTGACCGGCCAGGCGCAGACGTGGGCACCAGCCCGCACGTCCGCTTGCCTGCCCTGCGGTCTGGTCCTGGCACCCGCGCAGAACCAGCTCCGTGAGCTGCCCTAAGCAGCAGACCAGCTGCGAGTGGGTTTCTGCAAACCTGAGAAAGGACACAGGCCTGTCCCGGGTTTCCCCAGGTCAGTACTGAAAGGCTGGCTCTACCAGCTACGCCTGGCAGGGGAGATGGGGGTGGCAGCTAGAACCAGCAGTAACGGGAGGGGAGTGGGAAGAATCCGGGAAATTGATGAGGAGGGGACATGCCGGCGGGGAGGGAAGAGGAAAGAAGGAAGGAAGGAGGACCCCTCAGCCAGCTCTCTTCCCTCACCCGGCTCCTGATCCATTTTAGAGCGGGGGGGTGGTGGTGAGGGGGCCCGCAGTGCGACGGTAAGACGCAGATGTGTTCTGAAGTGATCCATTCACACTCCAGGCTACGAAGATAAATTGACCCGGACCAAAGGGAGGGTGGGGGTGGGGCAGGCTGCCTCCAGAGTCCGAGAGGGGGAGAGCAGAGTAAAACGGAGTTTGGAGAGCATCCCGATTTGATGCCCAAGGCCTGGAAAGAAATGGCGGCTGGGGTATACGGGGGAGGGGGGTGACGGAGGAAAAGGTTGGGTGATGAGTATTTGCTGCAAGACAGGTTCCCAGTCTCAGTGCATCTACTGACACGCAGCCCCTGCCCCTGTGTCCTGTCTGCAGGTCTGCACCTCTGTTGTTCCCAGCGCAGTGTGACATCTGAAAGGGGGGATTAACCTGCCCAGGATCCCTGCAGGTCAGTGAATAATGGCAACATGGACAGACCACAGGCATGACTTGGGACCCCACTGACAGTTCCCTCCCTCCCATGCTCTCCCAAGTAACACACACCGAGCTTGCTGCGCTGAAGCAGCACCGAGAAGGTGACAGACCTGTCATGGCAGGGCTGTTTCAAAGGTGGAGGAGGGGTGCAGGCGGGAGGCACACTTGGAGGGCCGGGACAGCCTTGTGTACCCCACGAAAGGGCCAGATCAGAGACCGATGTTAATGAACCTGTATTCTGCCCGGTGCCTGGGTCTCTCATGGCTCTTCTTTGCTTCCTGTTTCCCCACCTTTACCCTCAGCACAGGAAAAGGAGGGAGTCTTGACATGGAAGAACTCCGCGGAGAAAAGGAAGGGAAGCTGGAAAAGGAGGGAAAGGCAGAAGATGAAGTGGAGTCTGAAGATGAAGAAAAGTCAGACGGGGAAGAGAAGCCGGACAAGAAAGCAAAACCAGCACGCGAGGGGAAGCTAGAGGAGGGGGCAAAGCAGGATGAGCAGGGGCAACCACAAGATGAGGGGAAGTCAGAAAATCAGGGAAAGTCTGAAGGGGAGGGCAAGCGCCAAGGCGAGGGCAAGCATGATCCCCAGGCAAAGCCAGCCAGCGAGGCGCGCGCAGCAGAAAAGCGCCCTGCTGAAGATTATGTGCCCCGGAAAGCCAAACGAAAAACAGACAGGGGGACAGACGATTCTCCCAAGAACTCCCAGGAGGACTTACAGGACAGGCATGTAAGCAGTGAGGAGATGATGAGAGAGTGTGCAGATATGACAAGGGCTCAGGAAGAGCTGAGGAAGAGACAGAAAATGGGAGGTTTTCACTGGATGCCAAGAGATGCACAGGATGCGCTAGTCCCCAGGGGCCAACGGGGAGTCAGGGGAATGAGGGGAGGGGGCAGGAGCCAGAGGGGCCTACATGACATCCCATACCTTTAATGCCTTTGGCCTTCGATTCTGGTGTCTCAGATAAGAAAGAACACTGCTGGCCCTGCTTTTCCTGGTAGATACTTGCCAGGCCTTGTGCTTTAACCTTCAGCCAAAACTCTGCTTTAGGTATCATCGTCCTTACCAGCAGCCTTTTGACCCAACTACAGTGCTCTGTGTCTTTTAGTACAGGATTTTCACCCATGTGCATGTACATTGTAAAATAACAATAAAATGTTTGCAGAACTCCATATACAGCATCAGCCTGTTTATATAAAATGTAAATATGCTTGCAGAATGCTTCTGAGAACAACGAAAACTATGGAAGTGTACATTAAAAGACTAACAATGTTTATCCCTACAGGACAAACCTGAATAGGTCCCACATGTACTCAACCATCAGGTGGTTGGAAATTCCTGCTGTTCCCCTGCTGATTTCCCACCTCCAAACTTTCCTGGTTGTAACTAAATCAGTTCAAACTGTGGCCTCTTTTTCTGGGTCCTCTAATATCCTATTGCTCTTTATATGTTAAAGAATATGGATTACAATTGCTATAATAATAATTTTAAAACGCAAAAGCAAGCAAGTGAACTATTAAACAAGTTTAGAATGGCAATTAAAACATTTTAAACTGCTGTTTGAATGTAAAATAAGCAAAACTTACATTACCTTTGGAACTTGGTGCTAAAGGCATGAATTTGGCATTTCTAATGCATCCTTTTCTGAAAGGGTCATTCTTGTCATCTATGAAATGGGGATGATACTTGCCTCAAAGGATTGCACAATAGATTAGATGTCATGCTAAGTATGGGTGTGTGGAATAACAGGACTCTGAACCTTGTCAACCAAGGGTAGGGCTCAGAATAGCTGCCACCTGTTCCCAGGATCCACTCCAAGCAGCTGAGATGAGATGTCTCTTTGAATTCTTCCATATCAACCTTGCTGTCCCATTGTGCCCTAAATATATTTACTCTCTGCAAATAGCCCTATCTATAGTGCTGTCTTCATGGTGCTAAGACTCTTATGATTCCATTCTTTTCCTAGAGGGCTTTGTCTGACTCCCATTTGACCTCTAAAAGAATATGCATAAAACCTTCTAGCTATACATTTTAAGGTATCTTGGATTTCAGATTAGGGATGCTCAACAGGCAAAGCCTAGGCAAGTGTGCCCAACACAAGGCAAATGAACAAACCCCTCTGCAGGCTAAAGCTTTTCTGGGCCTAGGCATTTATTGCAAGGAATACTTAACCTGCAGTGATGTGTTTTCCTTCATAGAATACCATGTAATGCCTTGTATCTTTTTCATTCCGTGTTACTAAACATTGTGATAAAAATTTAAAGTTATTTTCTGTGCTCAGCTCACAACATAGCTGAGCAAGCCCTGTGCTATAATTTTTAAATATTATATCTATTAGTTTTTCAAGTGACAACTTGTCTAGAGTTCACATTTCAAGAGAGAGCCCTGTGCTAAGCAACTTTCCCAGACTTGAGAAGAAAGCATTATTTGTCAGTGAAAGTTACTCTGGAGAGGCAGTGTTGAAGAGACCAGATTCATGACCTCCGCTCTAAGGCAACAGCTCAAAGAAGGTATAAATGGCAGCAAAGAAATGGCCACAGGGCTCTCTCATGGCGGATACCCTGACTAAAGTTCTGTCAGTTTTTACACATTTGAATAGGTCTTGAGATAGAAATGTACACACAGGGCACATTCCCATCTGAATAATCCATGCCTATATTCAGTTAACGAAACCCAACTTCTATTGCATTCTAGAAGAAATGCAATAGCTGACAGGAAGAAATTATTTTTCCATAGATATTATTTAGTTCCTCTTCCTATCCTTCAATGTGAGCCTTTGTTCATTAGGCCCAAGCATAAAGTGTCCATGGAAATAGGAATAGTGCTAAAAACAAGATCAACAATATTGACTTCCTTTGCCAACCTGACCAGATTATGGTCATAACTGAGTTTGGATTATGCCAAACACTGAGGCCAATGATGAGTCCAGAATACCGTTCCATTTCCAAAGGGAAGACCTCCTGAAAAAAAAGCTGTGTCTGCAGGGACTGATTGGCTGATTAGAACTGCAATGATGTGGAGAGGTTGGAATGTTGCAAGTCCAGAGACTAAATACCTTATCTTGGGCTAGCTTTAGCCACCACCACACCCTAATATCCATTCCTTGTCAGAAATGACATTCTGTGACTAATAGATAAAAAGTATTTTGAAATATATTAGCAGACTATCGGTTTCCAATAACCCAAAAGCTAAAACTGTCATCAGATAGCATCTTAGGCTTGTAGACAAGCTTCCCTCATATTGCTGTACTGGTTTCTCTGATGTACTCACAACTGTATTTTTTAAATATAATTTTTACAAAATTATAATTTCACATGCCAGTCACTTCTCCCTCTCCCCCCAACCTCCCACCAGCCTCCTTCCCCCACGGCTCGCCATAGAGGGTAGGGCCCTCCACCAGGGCTCCCCAAATTCCATAACATCATCCTGGGCCGGGCCTAGGCCCTCCCCCATGTGTCCAGGCTGAGAGAGCATCCCCTCATGTCGGACGGGCTCTCAAAGTCCCTTATTATACCAGTCACCACTGTATTTTTAAACTACCTTGATTTATGACTTTCTTTGTTCTGCTAGTCTATAAAACTTCATGAAACTGCTTCCACATCGGAACATTCTGGTAACCTAAATCTGCCAGGCCACAATCACTCATAGTGGCTCCAAAATAAACTATCTCTTATTTCCTTTAAGATGAGAGCCATGGTTCTTTGCTTTGAACATCTTAACTCTTCCACCATGGAGAGGCAATATTTTATTCTTAAATGGAAATAATTAATTATGTATTTAAAATACAAGTTTTATCCATATTCTTTAAAACTTACTTACAAAACATGTACAGTTAAGAGTGAAGATGCAGCTCAGTTAATGATAGTGAAGGGACCAGCTCCCCATTTCAGCAACCATAACAGCCTAACATGTGCTTGCCTGACCTTGCCTTGGTCACTAGGAGGTCAGATGCCTGCCTGGTGGCAAGGAACCAATCAGAAGTTAGCTGGTGGTACTATGTTTTACGGCTCTGGGTGTGCTTTACGGACAAGTGCACAGCAATGACGTGCAGAGCATAGCAACCGCCCTGGGAGGGCCTATGGGCCATAACAACCAGTTGGCCAATCAATACAGGGCAAACCCTCCAAGCCCGGAGGCACACCAATCCTGAGCCTGTATGTACCCCTAGACAGTCCCCTTACGCTGCCCTATAAGATCTCTATGCTGTGGCTTCGCAGCATCTTTCCTAGCCATCCGCCATGGTGGATGGATGAAAGGCCCGAGCTAACATGGGGTTAGCTCGTTAAACAACTGCAATAAAGCCTCTTGCTATTTGCATCAAGCTTTTGCCTCCACATGGTGATTGGGGTGGCCGACGTCCTGGACCAAGATCCTGGGGGCCTGAGCCTCTGGGGGGGTCTTACAATAGAACACTTTCCTAGGAGGTTCAATCACCCAGTACTGCAAAAAGAAAAAAAAAGAAGTGCATAATTCATGAGTATGAAATACATTCACAAAGTTGTTCCCCAGCAGCTTATTTTCCAATATCATCAGCACCCCCAAAAAGAAACTCTATCCATTTACAGTCACCATGCATTCCCATCCTCCAATCCTGATAGCCCTCACCACCAGTTAATGGCAACCACTAATTTACCCTCTGTCTCTATGGACTTGAATATTGTTGTCGATGAGTTTTTGTAATTAGCTTATTTTACTCATAATGTTTTAAAGGTTCATCTGTGCTAGTAGCATGTATGGTCTTTCATTCCTTTTTTACTGTCTAATAATATTACATTAGTGCATCTATTAGAATGGATGTATTTGATAAATCCGTTAATCATTATATATATATATATATATATATATAATTCTTTTCACAGTTAGCCCTTATGATTGGTGCTATTCTGAATATTCACGAGACAGACAGCATGGAGTCTCTAAGGAGAATCAGAGCCCAAGTGGCAGAAATAGAAGTTTGTTCTTACTCTCTGAAAGTGGGAAGGTTCACAACAAAAGCCTGCAGGCAGACTCCCTGATCCCTAGGCTGGAGACAGAGAAGGGGGTGGGGAGCTGCATGTGACACCCTTGTGGTATAAACTCACTTTCCAGGATGATGTTGTGGCACTTGGGTCTCACAGACACTATGGGTCTGGTGCCTGTCAGCGTCTGTGAGAGGTAGACAGCTGCTGCTCAGCATCGAGTTGATTCTATCACTACATTCTTACACTCCAGTTTTCTTTTCCATTTTAACATACAATCTTATTGTACCATGTGAAACCCTTTCTTGTCTAAAAGCATCTCCTTTTTCCTTTAAGCATCTTTACCAAAAATGTGCCTAATATCAATAACTTTTTTATTTTATATACCTGGTGGCTCATTTCTGTCTTATTTTTTGTGGAGTTTAGAAAAAAACCTTTTCTTAACAAAGTAACTAACTGTATTTTAGTTAAAAAAAGAAATATATATGGAACACAGACAAAATAGTCCTAGAGACATGTCTATTTTCTCTCACCAATTAATATAAATTAACTATTTGTTTAAGATTTAAATACTTTTATAACAGGGACTTCGAGATCAACCTTGCTACAAAAACATCTCCTTTCGGCCTGAAAGACAAAGATAGGATAAGAGTCTAGCACCTCTGCCTTCATTTGTGTTTATTGCCTTTCTTTGGGATTGCCTGCTTAGTCCTCTGCTTAGATATGCTGATCATTTAGAAGTGTCTAACTTCTTTCCCCAATCAAAGATGCAAAGAGCAAATCAAATTGTCTTAAATCTGTAGTCACGTTGTATTTCAAGAACAACAAAGTAAACATCTCCAAAACAGAAACTCAGACAATAATTTTAAAAAATCTATACCTTCACTTACATTGTATACTTATGGAAATCTTTTGTGCTTTGTAACATTTCTTTTCTGTAACTCTAAAGCTCATGTTAGTACTCTGAAGACACACTTGGGGTTACTGGACTGCTCCATCCACTCCCCTTAATGGTGTCATAATGATCAAATGTTTTCTAGTTGCCCCTCACCATTATTCATCTCTTAACTTGGGGTATTGGATCTGGTGGCCAAGTCTAACTTCTTACATTATGAATTAAAGGAAATTGGATTGATTTAGTTATTTCAATTATGTAAACATGCAGTTACAAGCAGTGTTGCATCACATAAACAATTTATACATAAGCACATATGTAGACAATAAGTACAGATAGCAATATATAAAAATAAACTTAAAACAACAAAAATGTTTGTACTTTTTATGTTGCTTTAATATTTTACAGTTTCAAAAGCCAGATTGTTGATCCCTTTTTCCCTCCATAATACTAAGTAATCTTTAATCCCAAGTCTGCGTTTTCAAAGGGAAAAACTCTTAACAGAAATAAGATAGAAAGATTTGCATCTTTATCTTTTACTTGTTTTTTCAGATTTTTTATTTAAATTAGAAACAAGCCTGATTTACATGTCAATCCCAGTTTCCTCTCCCTTCCTTGCCCCCCACCAACACCCTATCCCATTCCCTTTCTGCTCCACCAAGGAGGGTGAGGCGTCCATGGAAGATCTTCAAAGTCTGTCATATCATTTGGAGCAGGGCCTAGGCCCTCCCCTGTGTGTCTAGGCTGAAAGAGTATCTCTCTATGTGGAGTGGGCTCCCAAAGTCCATTCATATACTAGGGATAAATACTGATCCACTACCAGAGGACCCATAGATTGTCCAGACCTCCAAACTGACATCGGGGTTCTGGATAAGTCCTATGCTGGTTTCCTAGCTATCAGCCTGGGGTCCATGAGCTCCCCCTTGTTCAGGTCAGCTGTTGCTGTGGGTTTCTCCAGCCTGGTCTTGACCCCTCTGCTCATCAGTCCTCCCTCTCTGCAACTGGATTCAAGGAGTTGTTTAGCTGTGGGTGTCTGCTTCTGCTTCCATCAGCTACTGGATGAAGGCTCTAAGATGGCATATAAGATAGTCATCAATCTCATTATTGGGGAAGGGCATTTAAGGTAGCCTCTCCACTATTGCTTAGATTATTAGTTGGGGTCATCCTTGTAGATCTCTGGACATTTCCCTAGTGCCAGATTTCTCTTTAAAACTATAATGACTGCCTCTATTGCTGTATCTCCTATCTTGCTCTCATCTGTTCTTCTCCTGACTCAACCTTCTTGCTCCCTCATGTCCTCCTCATCCCTCCTCTTCTCCCCTTCTCCTTCCCCTAACTCCCTCTCTCCTCCCTCCATGCTCCCAATTTGCTTAGGAGATCTTGACCCTTTCCCCTTCTCCGGGGGACCTTGTATGTCTCTCTTAGGGCCCTCCTTGTTTCCTAGCTTCTCTGGTGGTGTGGATTGTAGGCTGGTAATCCTTTGCTCTGTCTAAAATCCATATGTGAGTACATACCATGCTTGCTTTTCTGTGACTGGGTTACCTTTTAAATAAAAACAAAATGTGAGAAGAAGCTTGTTGAATAGGATATTCGGGAACAATCTGTCCCTGTTTTTTAAAAGCTAAGCTGCAGAGAGTGAGGCACTCTTAGAAATGAAAATTTCAAATTCATAAACGTTCAAATATTCTGGTTTGTAACTCATTACATTCATCTGACATTCTCTAGCAAATTCCTGTGTTCCCTGATATGACTCCAGAAACCCCACAATCACAGATTTCAGTCCAGTCCAGAGAGTATAGATAGTATCTGGATCTTTCCTCCCTGTAGGCTCTTTCCTGTAAAAAGTCATAGCATTATGTTTACCTTTGATTCAGATTTGTTCTGCTTAGAGATAATTAGAAAAGAGAATAGAAGAAAGGCTGATAAGGAAAGAGGAAGATCAGAAAAGGTTAAGAGACCTCAGGAGATTGGAAAATTCAAATCTTCAGAATTCATACAGCATCTAAGATTTTATTAATTCTTATTCTTTAACATCACTTTTGATAGTTTCAAAATATTAGTTTTTATTTAAATGAGCAATTTCAACATCTTTTTAGATTATATGAAATTCTACTTATAGAAGTTGCACATATTATATGTGCATACATATGTATATATGTATTTTTCTAATGTCTAGATTTTTTTAGTTTAGCATGGGGAAAATGAGAATATTCAGTGTTCCCCATTTAGGGAAACACAAAGCCATGTTATCTTTTGTTAGATTTCCCCATCTTTCCCAAAGACTTGAAAGTTGAACTACCTTAATTATCATGTCATAGGGGGTTCCTCCTGAGATATACATTCTGTTAGACTAGGGGGACCAAATGCCTCATTAATACCTTAATTTTCAGGTGCTTAGTTTCTAAACTAAATAGGCAAGGTTGTAATATGCAGAAGGGTACCAGGAAAAACACAATCTTAGATATTAAAAAAATGACCAGAGAAAAGTCTAAATGCTAGCATACAAATGTCATGAAAATAAGAATAAACAAGTATCTTAACTGAATGCTCTGACACAAGGGATATTCAACAACTCAGAATAAACAAATAAAATATCAATCAAATTAAATGGAGTGGCAGGCCCATAAAAGAACTCATCAATATACTCCCTCCCCCTTCAGACAATATAGATAGTTGGGCACAAAGGGCCCATGCTGGTACTTGACACCAATTCAGGTGACTACTACAGTGCAAGTAGATTGTCCTTGGTGTCACATGTTCAGGTTCTAAAACTGTTCATTAAAAAAACACAGCTCTCCCCTCAAAAGGAACAAGACTGTTTATTCTAAAACAAATATGAATGACCATGTCCTCAGAAAACAAATTCAGTTTTCCCTGAATAACATGGTCCAATATGGACGTGGTTATATGAGCTTTTATAGTTATGGAACAAAAGATAGTTATTAATCAAGGCAGCTTTCAAATACAGTTTTGGGAACATGAGGTAGGCTGGTTTTATCTATGCTATAGGTTTCAGAAGACCATAGAAAGCCGTTAGCCATTAAGTTACATCACCCACCAAAGAACTCAGCAAAAATGAGAAATACAAAGGTAACAGCTAAAACCTGGACATAGGTAGAAATATTCAGGTTCTTAATTCAGACAAATTTTCTTTGCCATGACACATAAAACATATGTGACAAAAGAAGATACAGTCTACCTCATCAAAATGAAACAGCAGAGTGAAAATAATCTGGGTGTGGTTGCACATGCCTGTCATATCAGCACTCAGAAACTGGGGCAGGAAAAATCACAGATTGGAGGCCAGCCTGGGCTTCATAACATGACTCTGTTTTAAAGAGAAATAAAAAAGAGAGAAGACAAGCTACAAAATGGAATAGAATGTTGTCAGATTTAAAACTAATTTCAAGAACACATGAAGGACTCTGACTACTGAATCATAAACCCACAAATACCTCAACTTTAAAGATGAACAGGGATTTTCTGTGTAGACCAAAGAGTCCCTGCTTAACACATGCAAAGGCCTGGGTTCAATCCAAGCACTACCAAATTTTAAAAAGTGTGTGTGTTGGGGAGTGTGATGGTTTGAATGAGAATGTCCTCAACAGGTCATATGTTTGAATGATTAGTCCCTTTGCTAGAACTGCTTGGAAAGTATTGGGGGTGTGATCTTATTGGAGTAGGTTTGTCACTGGTAGTAGGCTTGAGGTTTCAAAACCCCACATCAGTCCCACCCCACCCCGACTTACAAATCAGATATAAAGCTCTCAGTTACTTCTCCAGTAGCATGTCTGCCTGCATGCTGTCATGCTCCCTGCCATGATGATAATGGACTGCACCTCTGAAACTGTCAGCCAACCCCCAATTAAATGCTTCCTTTTATAAGTGTTGTCTTGGTCATGGTGTCTTTTCACAGCAATAGAACAGCAACCAAAACAAGGTAGAATGTGCAAAGGTTTAAATGTATATTTTACTCCCAAAGATACACGAATGGCCAAGAGTTATTACAGGCACCAAGAAACTGCTTTTTCTGAACAACAACAAAATCATTGACTCTTTACTTGGGCCCACAAAATGACTACAAATAGAATGTCTGACATCTCTGCCTTCACTTTGTGTCTGTCTCCTTTACTTTGGTTCAAACACCTGCTTGACTCTGCATAAATATAATATTCAAGAGTGTCTTTCTACAAAATACCATCTCTTTTCCATTCGGCTGAAGAGGCAATGATGTTATTGCTTTAGCCCTGGAATCACTATAGATTCCAGGATGAGCAAACATTGGAGAACAGACCAACCACATATGAAGGTATTTGTGCATTTTGGAGAGACTACACTCCCAAATAATTTTTGTGTATGACATGATTGATTTTTCTCAAGCAATGACAGGATTAATAACTATGGCTTACATTGAAAAACCAGAAGGGAGACAACTATCAACTGGACCATGTCTTGACCAAGACTATATATCTTGATAACTGTTTTGTTGTATATAGTTTTACTACATTAAAGTTAAAGCCTCTTGTTTTTAATTAATTTTAATGAGTTTATTTTCAATTTATTTTTATTTAAATTAGAAACAAGCCTGCTTCACATGTCAATCACAGCTCCCTCTCCCTACCCTCCTCCCAGGGCCCCCACCAACCCCCTACCCCATCCACCCTCCCTTTCCCAGGGAGGGTGAGGCCCTCCATGGGGGATTCCCAAAAGTCTGTCATATCGCCTGGGGCAGGGCCTAGGCCCACACCCATGTGTCTAGGCTGAGAGAGCATCCCTCCACATGGAATGGGCTCCCAAAGTCCATTCATATGCCAGGGATAAATACTGATCCACTACTACACGAGGCCCCATACATTTCCAAGGTCTCCTCACTGACACCCACGTTCAGGGGGTCTGGTTTGGTCCTATGCTGGTTTACCAGCTATCAGTCTGGGGTCCATGAGCAACCCCTTGTTCAAGCAACCCCATCACTCCTCCCTCTCTGCATCTGGATTCTAGGAGTTCAATTCAGTGTTTAGCTGTGGGTGTCTGCCTCTGCTTCCATCAGCCACTGGATGAAGGCTCTAGGATGGCATATAAGGTAGCCATCAATCTCATTATCGGGGACGAAGCCTCTTGTTCTTAAGACAAAAAGGAGAAAATGTGGATTATGAATTTCAGATGTGTTCCATTTGTTTATGCTGTGGAATATATCTTTAATGATGCAAAGATGTGCTGCATTTGTTTATGTTGCATTTTTTGAGCTCTATGAAGCTGTGTTACTGTGCCTGTCGAAAACACCTGATTGGTCTAATAACGAGCTGAACGTCCAATAGTTAGGCAGGAAAGGATAAGTGGGGCTAAGAAAACGAAAAAGAGATAAAGGAACAAGACAAGAAGAGGAGGACTCAAGGGGTCAGCAACCCAGTCAGACTAGGAATAAGAAGTAAATAAAAAATATACAGAAAGAGAGAAAGGCAAATGCCCAGAGGCAAAAGATAAAAAGATAGATGGAATTTTTTGTTTGTTTTTTTCAAGACAGGGTTTCTCTGTAGCTTTGGGATCTAACCTGGAATTCATTCTGTAGACCAGACTGATCTTGAACTCATAGAGATCCACCTGTCTCTACCTCTCGAGTGCTAGGATTAAAGGCATATGCTACTACCATCCAGAGCTATGGGATAATTTAAGAAAAACTGGATATAAATAAGCCAAGCTAAGGCCAGGCGTTTATAAATTAAAAAAGGGCTTTGTGTGTGATTTATTTGAGAGCTTGGTAGTGTGCTCCTAAAGAGCAAAAGAGTCAAACAGCAAAAACAACAACTACACAAAACTACCAGCAATTAGGAAAATTAAAATCAGAACCACAAACATAGCACCATATCACATAAAAGAATGTGACTTAA
Source organism: Cricetulus griseus (assembly GCF_003668045.3). Taxonomy (NCBI): domain Eukaryota; kingdom Metazoa; phylum Chordata; class Mammalia; order Rodentia; family Cricetidae; genus Cricetulus; species Cricetulus griseus. The sequence goes on along the minus strand of NC_048604.1, from coordinate 43,724,762 downwards.
ATAAAAACAATATATAGAAAATAAACTGTGACAAGGATGGAGAGAAAATGCACCTCTCATATCTTGTTGACAGGAATGTAAAATGCAGTATTCACTTTGGGAAATTTGTTGACAGCTTATCAGAATGCTAAACAGGGAGTTATCAATGGCCAAACAATTATACTCCTTTCAATTATACAATTATACTACTCAATTCAATTATACAAGAATTGAAAATATAAAAGTATACAGAAATGTTCATAGCAACATCATTCCCGATACCCCAAAAATAAGAGATATGTACATCAACTCATGAATAGACAAATAATGTATTTATTTGATGAAAAAAAGAAGTGCTGATCCATGCTCCTATGTGGGTAAATTTTACAAATATCATACTTTGTAAAAGTAGACAACCACAAAATGCCACTTATTGTTCAGTTCATAATAAATAGTGATATCACAAAAATCTATAGAGACAGAAAATGTTAGTGATTGTGTGGAACTAGGAGAAGTGTAGAAATAGAAGATGATTGGTAATGAGGGATGGAGTTTTTTTTAAGGATGATGAAAATGTACTAAAATTGGATGATGGTTATGGTTGCCCATCTGAATTGAAGAAATGAAAGAAAAATTCCTCTCTACCCTTTCAAGTTTATTGAAGTAAACTGACAAAGGGATTTTAAATAGAAGAAGAGGCATATGAAGTTGCTAATGTACAAAATGGGATAAACCATAGTATATGGGAAAATTTTAGCAATGTGATTGCACACTAGGTAGAAATTACTTAGAAATGTGTATGCTATTTAAAAAAAACCTATTTAGAAATGTCTGTGTGTGAGGGGAGAAACAGGGACTGTCAGGTGATCAGAAAATGATTTTTAAGAGACTTAGATGGCTTTAGGGAAGATACAATAGTCTAGAATAAAGTTTGCTTGGCCCACTTATTAGACAATAACTTGTAAATGACTTTGGCGCCAAAATAGAAGACAATGGAGTATGGTAAAATTCTGTCTAAGTGTACTAACAGAGTTTAAGTTCTTTTCCTATGATGTGAGTTTATTTGCTAGACCTCAGAAAAGCAAATAGAGTGTTTTCTGGTTTTGTTTTGTTTTTCTTTCTTTTTGGAAGTCTAGACTTTATGCAAGTAAGGATGTATCAGAATAGTGCTTCTTCTAACATTTGTTTGCTGCTCTCTAATGTCCTGTATGAAGATGCCTAATATTTTAATTTTTATTTTGTATTTTTCTTGGTTATTTGAGGTATGTTTTCACTACGTAGCTCTGGCTGGCCTGAAACTCTCAAAGATCCATCTTACTCTGCCTCTTGAGTCCTGGGATCAAAGGTGTGTGCCACCATGTCCAGTGAGGGTGCTTATTTTAAGAAAGCAATCCCTGGACTCCTTTACTATGAATATATCATGACTATAAAGGTATGTGATTTACATGGATGGTTTATATGGCACACAAGTTATATCTCAAGAATTATGCTAAACAGAAATAATTAATTATGTATGGTTAAAATATTACAATGTGTGGTTCATAATGTACATAGAAATCAACTGCACAATGATAGAAAAAAAGAGAGTATTTCACAGTTATAGATTGTCCATTACATGTGAAATCACAAGGTATGCAGTATATTTGGCACAGCACTTCGGTGCTACATTAGTACCCTGTCTAACCAGAATGTCAATGTATTTTTCATTTGGTTATTGTAGAATCTATTTTTAATAAACAGATAATGGTTGGCAAATTTCTTTAAGGATTTTAGCTCACTGGGTTCACAGTTGGGTAAGACTGTTGATGATGCCGCCACCCACAGTAGCTACCTACCACAGTAACTTCATTATATGAAAGATAGCCAGCAGAGAGAAAGTTGTGTCTTCAGTAACAATTTTATTTCTCTGAGTCCAGTGACTAAAATGTGTAGTGTCTTCAGCAATACGTCTTACCATCAAGTTCTGATGGCAACCAAGAGCAAGGGCAAACCAGCCTGGATTGTTTAGGTGGGCAGTCTTGGAGGCACCCCTGACCAACAAGTTGAGGTGAGGTATATCACACCTGGCACTAGGTTTTTTATTTGGCTACCTGTGGCTTTTGAGAGGAGCATTGCCTCCTGTGTAGCATGACTCCAATTAAACACTTCCATGGCGTATATATATGAAACAGAAAATAGCATGTTTCCATGTGTTCCCCCATGGCCTCCTCTCTCTGCTCTCCTCTTCCATCCTGAATTTCCCTACTCATCTCTCTCTCTCTCTCTCTCTCTCTCTCTCTCTCTCTCTCTCTCTCTCTCTCTCTCTCTCTCTCTCTCTCTCTCCTCTCTCTCATGCTTTAATGAGTTCTGAGTTACTCAAGAAAATTATCTTGAAGTAGAAGTCAGGGGAGCCTTCAAATTGGTAGTGACCCAGGAAGAAATAAATAAATGGGCGTAGGCTGAGAACCTTATTTTTAGTTTACATATGAAGGGTGAGGTAAGTCTTCTGAGATAAAACTTTTAAGTTTTAGGATCTGCCCTTACTTACAAGCAACATTATGGACACCAGGTTTTTGTTGCAAACTGACTATAAGAACTTGAAGAGGCCAGAGGTTTTATGAGATAGGCTGATAGAAATGTATAGTCTGTATTGATAAGGTAAGGAACCCAAAGCAGGTTCAGGGAAAAAGCTGGAGAAACAAACCATTGTGGATATCACAGATTTGAGAGCAAAACTTTAGAGTTCACTCCAGTAGCAAAAGCAAAGAGAAAGAACCAGGAAGGTCCAGATGAAGGAACTGATAAATGAATGGATGGCAGGTCTGAATAGGTGAACAAGAAGACAAGTTGATGCCATTAAATAGTCCTCATCAACAAGTGAACCAAATCAAGCTGAAGCACTGGTGCAATTTGGAGTTCTCTGCCTGTTGAGACTTTCTTTCTTTCTTTCTTTCTTTCTTTCTTTCTTTATTTATTTATTTATTTATTTATTTTGAGACAAAGTCTATTTATTTTGAGACAGGGTCTTTATATCTAGCTCTGGAATCTTGGAACTCACTCTGTAGACCAGGCTAGCCTCAAACTCACAGAGATCCACCTGCCTCAGCCTCCCAAGTGCTGGGATTAAAGGTGTGTGCCACCATACCCAGGTTAGAAGACCCTTTGTATAAGGGTTTCTGTTATGCCACAATGCCTAGATGGTCCTTGATTTAAAGCAGGGCAAAGGGTAATTTCAACAGCCATCTAATTTGGAGAATCAGTTGGTGTGACATGACGCAATTAGTGTCAGAATAGAGCTTGAAAATACTGGTTATGTTGGAAAAACAATTATGAGAACTCTGATAGTCACTGGAGTTACAGACTAAACCATATGTCTGTCAGTTTCTCAGATAACCGAAAGAAAAGGTTATACGGGTACCTCCTGGGATCAGAACAGATCTGAACATTTATGCTTCAGAGTATTGTAGGAAACAATAGAATACTTTACAGGCAATTAGTGAATCTTAATACTTGAATGTGGTCAAGGAAAGAGACAATCAAATAGACCTCAACAAAACTACCCTTCTCTCAGGATAACTATGAGTTTAGCCAAAGCTTTGCTTTCTGAGGGATTATATGTGTAATTTTACAGTGTGTTATGGCACAGTTTTTAACTAAAATAATTCAGTTAGTCATATAGAAATAACAATAAGAGCCATATAATTACTATGAAATATTTAAAATATTTAGGGATGGTATCACATGCTTGAAATTCCAATGAAAGCTGAGGCAGGAGAATTGAGTGCTTGAGATGAGCCTGGGCCACATAGCAAAACTCTTGTCTGAAAAACATCCAGCTTCCAACAAGTTACAAAATTGGTAAGTAAATGGGAAGGTATGGGAAAAAAAAACAGATAACAGAAACTGCCTGAGACGGGGACCAAATGACAAATTTAACAAAACTGGAAGGTATATATTATAAATATTGTCAACATAGAATAACAGTTCTCTTTAAAGGAAAAAATAAAATGATTTATTCTGAGTCAAATATGAGTGAAAATAAATTGATGGAGATCCAAATTGATGGATTATGCCATCCAAAAAATTAGTAACAAAAATACTAAAGAAAAACATGCAAAGCCTCAACATTACTAAACACTATAGTGACTAGAAAATGACTCTCAGTTCTGTTACCAGTTATATGGCTATGGTTCTTCTACTTTGCCAGGAAAGAAAGAGTGAATAGGAGAGAAGACCTGGTCTAATTCTGGCAGTCCTGGACCATTGAAAGCCCAAATCTTACAGGTTGGACTAACAGTCCTAATGAGCTCATTCTTCCAAGCCCTTAGAGCTAATGGCCTATTGCTCCAGGCTTTAGAAGCAAGGAGTTTATGGTTTTAAGTAGTCAGGTTGAAGGCTTAGGGTATAGGTTTTAAGAATTAGCAACCCTAGTAGCTGCATTTTCAGGCCTCAAATTCTAGAAGTAATAGTGAGTGGCAGCATCCAAGTTGCCTAGTCGTGAAATTTTTTATTGCCTAGAACTTCCAGCTAAGCATGCGGGGAAAAAAACAATTTAGAAGTAGCAAACTTTTCCCCTTGAAGGAAACCTAAAGCTATGTTATCTTTGGTTAGATTTGCCTAAGTAGTTATGAGTTGAAGTAACACATTTATCAAACATAAAGTTAATTGCAGAATCTTTTACAGACACAGCTCCTGAACAGTCTTGGGTGCTGGGACCTTCAGCTCCTATAGAGACTAACAATGCATCTCATAGACCTAGGGTTTCAGGATCCATGGTTTTTAAGACTTGGTAGCATCCTAGAACTCTGCCAGCAATAGAAGCCCATGACGTCTTATCTTCAGTTCTTCACAGCCTATCTCTCGTTGGCCACCTCTGACCCCACTTCTGATCACTCAGTGGAACTCTTTATTGGCCCCTGTTCCACCACTACTTTCACAGCTACTGAAGCTCCATTGCTGCTTCCATATTGTGCCCTTCATGTTACCAGCACTTTGTGGTGTGCTAACAAGGATCAAGTGACTACCGAGAGAAGCCTTTTATTGAGTATAATGCTGCAACTTGGGTGGTTGTCTCCTAGCTGTCTTACAACATGAGCCAACAGTCTGCTTATACAGTCAGAAGTGGTGCTGCCAGAGGTAGGTCCAGCAAGAGGGTTTGCATTGATCATGGCACACAGCCTTTCTTGAAAATAAAAGATTGCTTACACTGCTTATAGCAAAGGCATTCAAACAAAGACTGTTTACAATAGTTACAGGCATTCTCCTGGGGTATTAGGTGAGGTGTTCTTCATCTGACCCAAGTTTTTTTTGTTGTTGTTTTTTTTGTTTTGTTTTTTTTTTAAAAAGGCTATGAGAGTTCACTGTGATTTATGATGGAAAAAAAAATCTTGTACTAGGTATTTGAAAGTGTTGTGGCCAGATTAATGACTTTTGGAACTTGAGTTGAGCAAACAGCTGCGGTTACAGTATAGCTTTCTTAAAATATCTGTGAAGCATTCAAAACAGCTAAGCTTCCAGGAGGGCAGTCCAGACAGCTGCTAAAGAGGGAGATTATAAGCTAACATTCCTCCAATCAAAGTAGTCAGGCACCATATGAGGGTCTCACAATTACAATTAGAGATTCAAACTACCCTAGGACCCAACATTTTAGCTTATTTCAAGGAAAGATAAACTTGAAAAGGGGTAGTTCCAGTAAAGGCCTGTCATCAACACTAGCAATGTTTTGATAGTGTTTCGAAAAGCCTAACTCCTGCCCCAGTGCCCCAGGGAGAGATGTTTCCCCTTAATCAACCCCAATGTTAGCCATGGAAAAGAAATGCATGCACCTATATCGGAAAAACATAATAAATCAAAACTCATAATTGTTCAGTCTGCTATATTAAAATACTACATAGTGGGTACCTTATAATTTGTTTTCTTCCAGTTCTCGAGGCTGGGGAAAGAAAGATGAAAGTTCTGGCAGATTTGATATTTGGTAACAGTTCAATCTGTGGTTTGTAATGCATTCTAGCTATACCTTCATGTGGTACAAGGGACAAACAAGACCCTTCAGACCTTTATAACATGATTATTCCTTTATATTGCTCTTCCCCAGAAGCTTCCGGTACTTAGCATTACAAGACTTCCATATTCTATTCCTAGAACTAAAATAATTAATAATAATAAATAATGTTCTATTCTCACAACCTAATCAACCTCCAAAGCATTGTTTTTACTTACTTTCATCAAATTGTAATTAAGTTCCAATATATGAATTTTGATGCCACATAAGCATTCAGACAAAGCATTCTCTACTCACAGATGGCATGCTTTTATACAGAAAATCATAAGTAATCCACTACAAAGATATTAAAAACTACCAAATATGCTCAGTGAGTTGGCAGTGTACAATATCAATATGCAAAAACCAAGTATTTCCATATATTTGCAATGATCAGTCCAAATAAGTGTTGATAAGGATTAAGAGAAAGGGAAACACTCATACTGCTGGTGAGAAGTAAAAATAGTAATTCCACCAAATGTTAAATACAGATGTATCAAATGGTCCAGCAATTCTATGTCTAGCTGTGTGTATTTGCAATAAATTATATTCACCTAAAAACTTCACATTAAAGTTTAGAACACCAATATTCATAACAGCTGAAACCTAAAAACAACCCATGTTAACTGATGAATGGACAACCAAAATGTGATGTATCCAGATGATGGAATATTACCCTCTATACAAACAACATATTTTATATGCTACAATACAAATGCACTTTGAAAATGTTGTGCTAAGTGAAAGAAGCCATTCACAAAAGACCATAAATCATAAGATTCTATTAATATGACATGGAACAATAGGCAATCCCATCATGTTACAAAGCAGATCAGTGGTTGGCCATGGTTGGAAAATACAGTGGATGTAAAATTGACATTGGTGATGATTACAGGTGTCTGTGAATATACAAAAATGAACTGTTTACCTTTAGTTAATGAACAATGTGTTACATTAATATCTTAATAAAGCTATTTTTTAAAGTAAGAATGCAGTTGACTCTAGAGGTGGATGTGTAGCCATATTAATCACAGTACTCAGGAGACAGAGAGGAATCATGGATTTGAAACCAGCCTGAGCTAGATGGAGAAATTTTGTCTCCTAGCCAAGTAGAAAAACATGAAAATAAAACCAAGAATATTAGGTATATAGAAAAGAAAGAGGCATAAAGAGAGAGAGAGAATGAGGATAAGAAAGAGTAATAAGAAGGTGAACATGCCAAAGTACATATATGTACATATGGAAATGCCACAATGAAAACTCTTGTTAATTGATACCATGAAAAGGGGGATTATTTTTTACAAATAAATAAATAGGGTTGGGAGTATAGCCTATTCTTAGACTGTTTACCTAGCAGCTATGTTCCCTATCACCATACAAATATAAGAAAAATTAAAATAAAAACAATGAGAAAGGTAAATAAATAATTTCTGATCCTCTACCATGTGGATAGTGTGGATATATAATAAATTGTTTTATACCATAAAGTATATAAGACAGGCTGAGCATTGTGCCACAAACCTATAATTCCCTCACTGGAGAGGTGAGCAATAGGATTAGTAGTAATTCTAGATCATCCTTAGCTACATAGTGAGTTTGAGGCCAGTCTGGTTGATATAAAACCCTGCACCAAAACAAAACAAAAACAAAAAGTTGATATAATTAATAAAATTCATTGAAAAATGCAAACCACCAAGCTCACAAAACAAACAAAAAAGAAAAACTGGAGTGGTGTTATCTACCAGGTTTAAATAAAAGCCATAAAACTCCACAGTCACACAATATCTGATTCCCATTGTGCAAACAACAGACAATTCCAAACTACCGAAGTGTCATGGCTGAATAAGAATTAAGCAAGGGATGGTGAACATTAATTCCCACTCACTAGTATAACCTATCCCCTGCACATCACTCCTATATCTTTAAAAGAAAACTATTTTTAAAATCTTCCAAGCTGGTGCATGGTAGTGCACACCTTTAAACCCAGAACTTAGGAGGCAGAAGTAAACAGATGTCTGTGCGTTTGATGGAATCCTGGTGAATTTATGGAGTTCCAGGACAACTCCTTCATAGACTGTCTTACTGCCCTCTCCCCAAAAGAAACCCCAGATATCTTTGCTGGTGAATTCTATCAAGCATTTAAGTATGAAATAATATGAATTTTAAACAATTATTTCAGAAAGTAGAGGGAGAAAAAGCTGCATTCATTTGTAATTAAGTAAAATTACCTTGATACAAATATAAAAGTTCTACAAGAGAAGCACCAACCTCATGAATAAGATGGAAGAATTCTTTTTATTGTTGCTTTTTGTTTGTTCGCTTTGCTTTGCTTTGCTTTGCAATAGTGTCTTACTATGTATCCCAGGCTGGCTGCAAATTCACCATGCTCCTGCCTTAGTGCTGGGATTGACAATACTTGGTTCATATACAAAAATCTTAATAAAAATTTGGGGAATTAGGGCCTAAGCCCTGCTCCAAATGATAGGACAGAGTTTGAAGATCCCCCAAGGAAGGTCTCACCATCCCAAGGTAGCAGAAATGGTATGGGATAAGTAGGGTCTTAGTGGGGGGGAGCAGGGGAGAAGGGGAGGGAGAGGGAACTGGGATTGACTTGTAAAACAATCTTGTTTCTAATTTAATTAAAAGTGGAGAAAAAAGAAAAGGTCTCATAGTTACCCCCCAAAAAATTTAGGAAATTAAATCTAGCAATACATCAAAATATGTCAATTTACTCTAATTAACTGGATTGTATTATAATGCTGTAAAAGGGGTTTGTAAAAGGGATTTAAAAGTCAATATAACTAAGCATTAACAGAAGAAAGACAATGTAACCCTCTCAAAGGTAACAGATGTGTTTTATAAAATTCAACACTCACTGTGTATTCAAATGTCTCAAGATGCCTGCATCATTGTTCAATGGTATATCAGTTGTTTACACGATGACATGGGTTTGATCCCCATCAGGAAAAGCATTAAAACATATATCAGGAAACTATAATTAGGAAGGGAATTTCTTAACTCAAAATAGCTTATCTATGAAAACTATGGTTTTGTGTATATAATAGTAAATCTGGTGTTTTACAATTTTTAGTTAGGCATCATTCATGAATATTTCTCTTACCACTGCTGTCCAGCAATGTACTAAGAATCCTAGTTAACAATAAGACAAAGGAAAACAGGTATGTATATGGATATGGAAAAGAAGTAAAATTATATATATTTTTAGAAAATCATGAGTATATACATAGAACAGTCCAAGAATCAATAAAAGATTTTAAAACTACTAAATGAACTTAGCATGATATCAAGATAAAGCGAATCAAGCATATATTTTATTCTAGAGATAAACAGCTCAAAGTTGAAAAAATTAAATGCCATTCACAATTGCATAAGAATATATAGTAATTTGGGTTAGATTTCATGAAATATATGAAGATATGCACTGAAAAATATAGTGTATCAAGATTAGTTATGAAACACCTAAATAAATGGATTGGTATGCCATCAGAAGATTCAGTAGTATTAAAGTGTCATTTCTTCTCAGTTGATCTGTGTGTTCAGTTTAATTCCAATGAAGAGTCCCTCAGGTGTATATATGTTTATTTCAACAAACTGATACTAAACTTTGTACAGAACTGCAAATATTGTATCTGTCATTCCAGTTGCCTCTTTTGAATATATTATTCCTGATGTCTCAAGCACATAATTCCAATAGTCCTGTCATTTATGAAAGCTCTGCAAGATTCAAGTAAATTGTAAGCAAGTAACTTATTCAAATACATGGGGTCAGGATTGGATGCTGATCAAGAGTGGCCATGCTTTCAGCTCCATTCATAACTTACTTCCAACACAGAATTACATTCTAAAAACAGATCGCCAAAGCTGGAGAGAGGGCTTAGCAGTTAAGAACACATAATGGTATGGCAGTGGACCTAAACTGGTCTCAACACTGATGGGTGGGCTCACAACTGCCTATGACTCCAACTTCAATTGGTATGATGCTTTGTGGCCATTTTAGACAACTGACCCTAAGACCTAATTATATCCTGTCTACTTCTTTATATTTGTCAACAACTTCCTTTCAATAACTCTTTATGAGATAGACAAAAGAGGTATATTCACAGAACATGCATGGAGTGTTTGTAGAATGGACAAATATTTATACCGCAAAAAGAAAAATAATACAATTGTATGACATTCAAAATATTAGGTATTTTGCTCTGGTGATTCTTCCCTTATACTGGTATTTCTAACTATTACTGTACAGCATAAAGAATAACTGTTAGATTCATAATAATAATTTTTGGGGGTTTGAGACAGAGTTTCTGTGTAGCTTTGGAGCCTGTCCTGGAACTTGCTGTGTATACCAGACCGGCCTCAAACTCACAGAGATCCATCTACTTCTGCCTCCCGAGTGCTGGGATTAAAGACAAGCACCACCACCGCCTGGCTCTTATACTAATATTTTACTTTTCTTTAGGTTGAATGACATTTGTAAAAACACATGTCAAAATCAACGTCAATAGTCATAAATTGGCACGCATAGTAAAAACACATCTTTAATCCCTGCATTTGGAAGGAAGAGGCAAATGGATCTGTGTGAGCTCAAGCCTGGTCTATGTATAAACTCATGATATGACTGCTCTGTGGTAAGGGTAAGGGTAAGATTTTTCTTGTAGATATGAGAACAACAACAGCCAGAGTCATGTAGAAAAGTCCAGGGCAGAGATAGAAAGCAGTAGCCCTTTCTTTGTTTTTCTGGAAACATGCAGGGTACTTACATGTATGTATGTGTGTGTGTATGTGTGTATGCATGTGTGTATGTATGTATGTATGTATGTATGTATGTATGTATGTATGTATGATGTATGTGTATATATGCCCTGGTTAAATGAGACCAGAAGCAGAAAAGGAAAAGCTCATGTCATTGCATTCCTACTTTGATGCTCCCCTAAGCTCCAGGTCAGGGGATCAGGAACTCTGAGACAGAAGATAATAATCATTGCAGCTCAGATAAAAAGGGATCCTGGTAGACGTCACCATAAGTGTTGCAGTGTACAGCCCTGCTCCAAGGAAAGGTTTCCTCAATGTAACAACCCAGAAGGGGAGGGTTTCTCCAGCCCTGCTCAGCCCTCCTCCCCAATTCCCCCAGTGTACCAACTCTGCTAGCTAGGGGAAGGTTTGTTTCCCCACTAAAAGTAATACAGTTTTGCTTGCTCAACTGCAGCTTGGCTGGTGTTGTTGCTTCTCTGCTCTGCTCAGCATTGAAGAAAGGTCTCACCAAAATCTCATTGAAGAGATTTATTGGGAGGGAGGAATCCAGGAGGTGGCTGCCTCTGCCAGGGTGGAAAAAAGGCAGCTCCCAAATGAACAGGCACAGGGCTTATACAGAGCTTCTTGGGGCAGAGTTTTTCCAGTGGAGATTTTCAGGATGAGAATTGGTCATATTTCAATCCCTGAGCTTGGACAAGCTCAGAGCTTGGCTAGATTTCCTGTTCATGGATTGGTTGGTCTTTGTGCTGAATTGGTCAGGGGGCCAAAATGTGTTTCATTCATTGGCCCGTTTTAACACTTTGGCTCTGGTTTCAGGGACAGGGTGTGTGTTTTTTGACTCTGGTTTCAGGTTCAAAATGTGTTTCTTTGACTGGCCATTTTACCATACAGAGACAGAACAGGAGAGCCAAAAGCTGGAGAGGGCTTGCTGCAGTGAACAAATGCTAGCCTGACAGCAAGAACTGCCACCTTAATGTGTTTTTAGGAAAGAATACGGAGGAGGAGGCAGCAACAGAGCACCCTGGGCTGGAGGAACTCAGGCAGGACAGGTCCTGCTGTGTGAAAACAGGAGGCAATTAGAGGGAGGAAAAGCTCTGCTCCTGCCACTGGGGCAGGAAATGGTGAACCAGATATTCTCCCTGGAATCCCTCAGATTCCACCAGAGAAATTCTGGGGCCTGGCAACTGTTGCCATGGCAGCAGTTATCCGGGGTTAACAGCCTCTCCTTTCTCTGCATGGATGCCTTGTCTGTCTTCTGATACCTTCAGTTCCTGCTTCCAGAAAAGGCCTTTTATACTGCCTTGGCTCTGTGTGAACATGGCTGGAACCATACAGGAGCAGTTTTTTTTTTTAATTATTTAAATGCCAAACTGTTCCTGCCACAATGCTTAGGTATTGTGCTCTGATAGGTATGTACTCTACCATTCAACTATGCTATCAGCCTCTGCCCAGTTTGTGTGTGTGTGTGTGTGTGTGTGTGTGTTGTATACATGTCTGTAAAGCTCCCATGTATGTGTACAGCTACAGCAATCACTTTATCCACTGGGCCAGCTCCTCAAAACCCCCATACCCAGGTTTGATAACCCCTTTTGGAGGAATAATATTAAATTTTATTTCAAATTTATAGGAGCTGTGAATAATATTACATTCCCCCACATCAAAACAAAATTTAATGGACTATTTCTTGGCCTAAATAAGACCTCACTGATGTATACAACCGAAATAAGTTTATGACCGCTTTACAAATTTTAAGTCCAGACATGAACATGTGATTTCATTTTTAATACCCTATTAACTCCATTGCTTCATTGTTTCCGTTATTAGCTAGCACCCATTTATAACATATGCATTCTTTTTTCTATTATTGAAAATAGATTTTTTTCATACAATATATTGTAATTATGGTTCCCCTCCCCCAACTCTTCTGATCTCCTCCCCACCTGCCCTCTCATCTAGATCCACATCCTTTCTCTTGCCTATTAAAAAAAGAAGCAAGCATATAAAGAATAATAATAAAAGGAAATGAGATAAAACAAAAACAAACAAATCAGAATAGGACAAAACAAACCAAAGAAAAATACTCAAAGAGAAAGCATAAGAAACACATAAAGATGCTGATATTCAAATTCGCACACACAGGAACCCCATACAAACACAAATCCAGAAGCCACAGTATACATAAAAAGGGCCTGTAAGGTTTACAAAAAATGTCCTGACTTTGTATTATGAGACAAAGAACCTCAAAGAATCTCCAAGGATGCCATTGAGTTGGTTTTGTGTTGGCTGGCCATCTACTGCAAGAATCGGGCCTGCCATTAAGTGTGGTTTGTGTCCCTAGTGAAACTCTAGCTTCTGAGTTAGGAATGGGAGCTTGTGTCCACACTTCCTCTCAGTAGTGGGACCTCATCTGTTGCAGACCTGTACAGGCTCTACACATGCTGCTACAATTTCTGTGAGTTCATATGTGTTGCCAGTCCTGCTATGTTTGAAAAGCCTTATTTCTTTAGTGTCCTCCATCTCCTCTGGCTGTTACAATTTTTTTGCATCCTCTCCTGCAGGGTTCCCTGAGCCCCGAGGATCTGATATCGATATCCCATTTAGGACTGAGTGTTCCAAGATATTCCTCTCTCTCTCTCTCTCTCTCTCTCTCTCTCTCTCTCTCTCTCTCTCTCTCTCTCCCTCCCTCCCTCCCTCCCTCCCTCCCTCCTTCCCTTCCATCCTTCCCTCTATCCCTTTCTCTGTGCACATTGTCCATCTGTTGGTCTCTGTATTTGTTCCCATCTAATGCAGGAGGAAACTTCTCTGGTGATGGCTGAGCAAGGCATTGTTTTATGAGTATAGCAGAATGTCATTAGTAATTATTTTATTGTTATGATCCTTTGGAAGAACAATGGTATTTTGTTTTTCCCTAGATCCCTGGCCTACCTAGTCTCAGCTTCTTGGCCACCCAACACAGGCGGGATGGATTCCATCTTATGGAGTGTTCCTTATATCAAATCATATATTGGCTGATTTTTCCTACAAGCTTTGTGACACTATTGCACTAGCACATCATTATAGATTGAGGAGTTTGTAGCTGGGATGGTATTTACCTTTCTCCTTTGGTAGCGATCAAATACCTTCCAGTACCATAAACACTAGTGTATAGGAGTGGAAGCTGTAGGTAGGCACCAATTCAACCTCTCTGTGTCCAATTAGTTGCTGTCTTCAGCAACAGAGTCTTGCTGTCAGTTTGTAGATATTATTAAATAGCCTTGGCAATAGTCTGGGTTGTTTGGGGATTCCCATGGGGCTCCTTTGGTCAATATCTTAATTAAATGTAACCTATTTTCAAAACTGGAGGCTTCACTTAGTGACAAGATATGTCCAGTTGGGGCTCTGTCTTTTCTGCTTTTTAGGATATATATATATATATATATAATATATATATATATATATATATATATCCATATAACAGCTAAATACCTTTAGTTTTAGCTGTCCCTCCTCATATTCCTTCCCTTGCTTCCCCTCTTCTACCCTCCCCATTTGACCCTCCCTGTTCAAGTCCTCTCACCTCATCCATCTGCAAATATTCTATTTTCTCTTCCTAGAGAGATCCATCCCTCTCCCCTAGTCTCTTACTCTACCTCACCTCTGTGGTTATATGGAGTGTAGCTTGTTTATCAATGACTTAACAGCTAACATCCACACATAAGCGAATACAATACCATGTATGTCTTTCTGGATCTGAGTTACTTCACTCAGGATGGTTATTTTCTAATTCCACCCATTTACCAGAGAATTTCATGATTTAATTTTTTAGCAATTGAGTATTATTCCATTGTGTAAACATACCACACATTCTTCAATCATCCATTTGTTGTTGACAGACATATTGGCTGTTTTCAATGTCTGGCTATTATGAATAAAGCTGGAATGAACTATTGAGCAAGTGTCTCTGTAGTAGAATAAAGTGTCCTTTGGGTATATGCCCAAGTGTTATAGCTGGATCTTGAGGTAAATATATACCCAGATTCCTGAGGGACAGCCACACTGATTTTGATAGTGACTATGCAAGTTTGCACTCTTCTAGCAATGGATGAGTTTCCCCTTGTTCCACATCCTTGCCTGCAGGAGCTGCCATTTGTTTTATTGATCTCTGCATTTTCTGGCTAGTGTAACATGAAATCTCTAGGTGGTTTTGATTTGCATTTCCCTAATGACTAAGGATGTTGACATTTCTTAATTGTTTCTCAGTCATTTGTATTTCCTCTTATGAGAATTCTCTTTAGATCTGTACCCCATTTTTAATTGGGTTATTTGTTTTCTTAGTGTACAGTATTTTTAGTTCATTATATATTTTGTATATTAGCCCTCCATTGAATGTATAGTTGGTAAAAAAAAAATCTTTTCTCATTCTGCAGCCTGCCACTTTGTCAGAATGATGGTGTCATTTGCCAAACAGAGTCTTTATAGTTTCATGAGGTCCCATTTATTAATTGTTCCTTAGTGACTGTACTAATGGTGTTCTAGTCAGAAAGTCTTTTCCTGTGCCAATGAGTTCAAGGCTATTGCTCACTTTGTCTTCAGATATTTGGCCTTATGTTGAGTTCTTTGATTCTTTTGGAGTTGCGGTTTGTGCATGGCGAAAAGGATGAATCTATTTTCATTCTTTTACATGCAGCCATTCAGTTTTACCAGTACCACTTGTTGAAGATGCTGTCTTTTTTCCCCAGTGTGGACTTCTGGCTTCTTCATAAAAAAATCAGGTGTCCATAGGCATTTGTAATTATTTCTGGCACTTTATTTCTATTCCTTTAATCAATGTGTCTGTTTTGGGGCCAATGCCATGTAGTTGTTATTACTATAGCTCTGTACTCCAATTTTAGATCAGGAATGGTGATACCTCCAGCAGTAGTTCTTTTACATTCACAATTGTTTTGACCACCTGATTTTGATGTTTTGCTTTTGTTTGTTTGGTGTGTGTGTGTGTGTGTGTGTGTGTGTGTGTGTGTGTGTTTCCATATGAATCTGAAAATTGTCCTCTCAAGATCTGTGAAGTATTGTGTTGGAATTTTAATGGGGATCTCTTTGAATCTGTAGGTTGCTTTTGGAAGGATGTCCATTTTCACTGTATTAAAAGTTCATTTATTTATGTATTTTATGATATGAGTGCTCTACTTGCATGCTTGCATTGAGTGTCTGCATGACAGAAGAGAGCATCAGAGAAAAGAGGATATGGTATCCCATTATAGATGGTTGTGAGCTACCATGTGGTTGCTGGGAATTGAAATCAGGACCTCTGGAAAAGCAGCCACTCCTCTTAACTTCTGGGCCATCTCTTCAGCCCCCATTTTCACTGTATTAATCTTGCTGGCCTGTAGGGAGACATGTTCTAATATCTTCTTCAGTTTCTTTCTTAAAAGTCTTAAAGTTTTTATCATACAAGTCTTTCACTTGCTTGGTTAGAGTAACCCTGATATATTTATATTATTTGAGGCTATTGTGAAAGGAGTTGTTTCCCTAACTTCTTTCTCAGTCCATTTGTCATTTGTATATGGGAAGTCTAGTGATTTTTGTCTATTAACTTTGTATCCTGGTGGAATTTTTAGGGTCACTTTTGCATACAATTATATTATCTGCAAATAAAGATACTTTCATTTCTTCCTTTCCAATTTTATCTCCTTGATCTCCTTCAGTTGTCTTATTGCTCTAGCTAAGACTTCTAGTACTGTATTGAATTACATATGGAGAGAGTGGACAGCTTTGCCTTGTTTCTGATTTTAGTGGAATTGTTTTGAGTTTCTCGCCATCTGAGTTTATACTATAAATTTTCTTTATTATGCTAAGGTACATTCCTTTTATCCCTAATCTCTCCAGGACTTCCATCATGAAGAGGTGTTGGATTTTGTCAAAGGCCTTTTCTGTGTCCATTGAGGATGCTCATGTATATGGGGTTTGTTTTTCAGTATGTTTATATGGTGGATTACATTTATTAGTTTACGTATGTTGAACCATTCCCAAATTTCTGAGATGAAGCCTATTTTATCGTGGTGGATGATCTTTTTGATGTATTCTTGGATTCAATTTGTGAGCATTTTATTGAGAACTTTTGTATCAATATACATAAGGGAAACTGGTCTGCATTTCTTTTTCTTTGTTGGGTCTTTATGTAGTTTAGGTATCATGGTAACTGTGACCTTTTAGAAATAACTGGGTAATGTTCCTCCTGTTTCTGTTTTGTGAAATAATTGAAAGTCTGGTAGAATTCTGGGCTAAAACTGTCTGGACTTTTTTCATTTAGGAGACTTTTTAAAAATTTCTCATTTTTATTAATTTTTATTTTATGTGCATTGGTGTTTTGCCATGAGTGTAGGGGACCCCAGGAACTGGAGTTAATTACAGACAGCTGTGAGCTGTCATGTGGGTGCTGGGATTTGAACCAGGGTCCTCTGGAAGAGCAGTCAGTGCTCTTAACTGCTGAACCATCTCTCCAGCCCCAGTTAGGAGACTTTTAATTTTTTTATTTATTTAAAGTTTATCTTTTAGTCATTTTATATACCAACTACAGTTCCCCCTCCCTCACTTCCTCCCACTCCTTCCCCACCTTCCCCCCACCCAACGCCCCATCTACTCCTCAGTAAGGGTAAGGCTTCCCATGGGGAGTCAACAAAGTCTATCAAGTTAAGTTGAGGAAGAACTGAGCCTCTCCACCTTGTATCGAGGCTGAGCAAGATATCCCCCCCCCAATAGGGAATGGGCTCCAAAAAGACTTAATTGTGGATTCTATTCCACTAGGGGTTTTGAACTGCTAAAATTGCCTATCTCATCTTGATTTATCTTTGGTAGGTCATGTATATTGAGAAAATTATACATTTCTTTTAGATATTCCAGTTTTGTGTAGTACAGGTTCTTTTTTGTTTTGTTTTGTTTTGTTTCAACTTTTTTATTTGAATTAGAACAGGATTGATTTACATGTCAATCCCAGTTCCCTTCTCCCACCTGTCCTCCCCTACCATCACACTCCCCCAACTAAAACCCTATCTATCACTTATCCTTTCTGCTCTCCCTGGATGGTGAGGCCTTCCATAGGGTGTCATCAGAGTCTACCATATCCTTTGGGATAGGGCCTAGGCCCACTCCCGTGTGTCTTGGCTCAGGGAGTATCCCTCTATATTGAATGGGCTCCCAAAGTCCACACCTATGCTAGGGATAAGTACTGAACTTCTACAGGAGGTCCTGTAGATTTCTGAGGTTTCCTCACAGAAACCCATGTTCCAGGGGTCTGGATCAGTCCCATGCTGGTATCCCAGCTATCACTCTGGGGATCAAGAGTTCCCCGATGTTCAGGTCAGCTGTTTCTGTGGGTTTCAGCAGCCTGGTCTGGACCCCTGTGCTCTTCACTCATCCTTCTCTGAATCTGGATTTTTAAAGTATGTTATGATTCTCTGGATTTCCTCAGTATCTATTGTTATGTCCCCATTTTCATCTCTAATTTTGTTAATTTGGATCTTTGCTCCACACCACTTAATTTTGCTAAGGGTTTGTCAATCTTACTGATTTTTTCCAAAGAAATTACTCTTCATTTCGTTGCTTTTTTGTATTTTTGTATGTTTGTTTCTATTTTATTGATTTCAACAGAGTTTGAGTATTTCTTGCCATCTACTCCTCTTGGGTGTTATTTCTTCTTTTTGTTCTTAAGCTTTCAGGT
The DNA here is from genome assembly GCF_003668045.3 of Cricetulus griseus. NCBI lineage: Eukaryota > Metazoa > Chordata > Mammalia > Rodentia > Cricetidae > Cricetulus > Cricetulus griseus. Next base: position 43,706,298 of record NC_048604.1, on the reverse strand, counting down.
GTGTTGTTAAATTACTAATATGAGATCTCTCCTTTGTTATGTCAGCATTTAGTGCTATGAACTTGCTTCTTAGAACTGCCTTCATTGTGCCCCTTACATTTGGATATGTTGTGTTTTCATTTTCATTAAACCCTAAACAGTTTCTACTTTCTTTCTTGACCAATTTTTCATTCAGTGGTGATGTATTCTTAATATTATATGGTCATTTGGGATATAGCTGGAAAAGTAAAGAATTAATAAATAACCATGGTTTTTGCTACAAGTTCAGCTTTGGGGTAAATATATGATACACATAAACATTTTAATTAACATCTAGTACCCAGCCGTGTGGTGGTGGCTCACACCTTCAATCCCAGCACTCTGGAGGCACAGACAGGCAGATCTCTGTGAGTTCAAGACCAGCCTGGTCTACAAGAGATAGTTCCAGGACAGCCCCCAAAGCCACAGAGAAACCCTGTCTCAAAAAACAAAAAAAGAAAAAAAGAAAACATCTAGTACCCAAAACTTCATTTTAATATTTTCCCAATATTCCGGATATTTTGACAATTTAAAACCAAAGGATTGCTATTTTAATAGTTATGAAGGGGACTAACTTTTAAAACATAACGACTTAAATGAAAACTCCAGAGTAATTCATTGTCAGATAAAAATAAAGGAAAAGTTTCTGATTACTCGTCTTGTACAATAGCTGCTTTTCAAACATATGTACAGAAAAGAATTCTTCTGTAAAGAGATCTAATCAGTTTAGCTTTCCTTGATTTCTTTCATCTTTTGGTCCGTCTTTACTTCCACTTCTCTGAAGGATTTTCTCATTTCCACTCTTAGGGTCTCTATCATCTGCATGAAGTTGTTTTTAAGATTGCTCTCTTCTGCTTCATCTGTGTTGGGATGTTCATGTCTTGCTGGCGTAGAATCCCTTGACTCTGGTGGTGTCATATTGGTTTTTCTATTGTTGAATGTGTTCTTATATTGTTGTCTTCCCATCTCTTCTTCCATTGGATGCAGGTGGTGTCTCTTCCTTTCCTGGTGTGTATGGGTTCAAGGTTCTCTTCAGGTGGGTGCAATTGGCTCTGATACTCTGATGGGTCTCAAGGTGGGTGCAGGCAGGTCTGAGGCACTCGCTCTCCAGATGGGTGAGAGCAGGACTATCTCACAGATGTCAGCAGACTCTGGGTTGCTTAGTCCTCAGGGGCCGAGTTGACCTGCCTGCAAACCCCTGGGCAGGAGTTCCCAGAGTGGGCAGGCAGAAGTTGGGCCCAAGTCAGGGGCCAAAGCAGTTCACCTCTGCACTCTCTGCACTCTGCACTGCCTGGGGGTGGAGTAGCCCAGTGATCTCAGCAGAGTCAGGGTCCCTGGGTCCTCAGGGATGTATTCAGTCTGCCTACAGACCCCGTGGCAGGATTTCCCAGAGCTCTAATAAGTTTAGAATTTAGTTTTTAAAACCAGTTGCCAACATTTCTTAAGATACAAAAATATGAATTTAACTTTCATTTTTTACAGAAAGATAAATATTATCTGGACCAAAGACTCAAAAAACTATATAGGTCTAAATCTGGGCTAACTTATTTGAAATATGGCCAGTTATTTGAAATATGTAATTTATTAAAGCAGTATTTTTTCTTCTTTTGAAGTTACCTAGATTTGAAATGCTATATGTTTGTGACTCACAATCTAAAATTAAAATATATAATGATATATTTCTATAGCAGAGAGAGAATATTTGGTATGCTATGGAAAAATCAAGAAAAAATGTTATTTTTCCTAGAAAAGAGAAAAATATTAAATAGGATTGTCAAAGGAAAGACAAATGTGATCAAATAAAAAGGCAATTAATTTTAAAAGATCAATATCTTTTTTGGTATTTAAAAGCATTTCCCCTAGTATGGCATCTAATTCTAATGTATTACAGCCATCATGAATGCATTTAAAAAATGTAGACACTGAATGGTGACTAATGGTGGAATAAATTCATCATCTAAAACACATAATTAACAAGTCACTTACATGTTAACTGATTGTTTAGTCATAAATAATTTTTCAGTAAACATTCTAGTAATTTTCAAATGATATGATAAAAACTCTGGTTGCCGGTATTTTATTTTGCTGTATTACTTTTGATAGGAAGAAGCTAGCTGCTTCACCTACTTTGATACTAGTATATTCTGGATTCTACTATACAAATATATGTATAAAAACTTAAGGGACAATATATTCCCCATGAGGAAACATAATTTAGTCTGTGTCATTGGTATGCATTTGCAAAACATTTTAACACTGTAAACATTATACATTTTAAGGTCTTGTATGGGGAAAGGTTTTACACTACTGTAATGATGCTGATGTACATCTACACAAGGCCTCTTACTGACATCAATCAGTTTTAGGTAGGAGTTTATCAATGATTTCCTTGGCACCCATCATTTTCTGCTGACATGAACTATGCATCATCCCTCCATAGATTTTGAAAATTACCTTGGCTGCTTTTATCAGTGCTTTTAGTTTTCAATAGTAAGAGAAGCAAACATTAGGAAAATTAAAGAGTTGCAATCTCCATAGCACCGGAAAATAGAAATATCTCTAATATCACCAATAGGACCCTGAGAAAATTCTCCAATTAGGAAAAAATTTTCCTTCATCTCTTGATCCATCAAAGCTTTTCCATTTTCTGCTGTCTGCTTAATTACAGATCCATCATCCTATAAATATGGTTAAAGTCCAATAATATCAAACCAAGAAGGGATAATCAAATTCACATTAATGTAACCAGCTCAGCAGAGAGAACATTAAGAGCTGTTACATCCCACCTTGCATATTTATTATCACCCATATTTTCATGGGAACAATTTGTACATTCCTAGAACTTATCATTAAAATGGGTTTTCCATTTTCTTTTTTGTATTCTGAGAATTGAACCCAGTGCCTTATGCATGCTAGGCAAGTGTGTCACTACTGAGCCCTAAAATGAGTTTTTATATTTTTGGTTGTGAGCCTAGCCTTTAACGGCTGAGCCATCTCTCCAGCCCTAAAATGAGTTGTATAGACTTACACCTTCATTAGGAATTAGGACTCTGCAATATTGTCATCACAGGTCATAAGTTACAAGTGTTAAGTCAGATCTTTTCACATCCTGCACTAGATCCTAAATGTGCAGAAAAATATCTGCTTCTATTTCCTCAAAATTCCTTTATCTTACTCTCCAACTTACCATGTTTTAACCAACAGTAAATTTTATACAACTTATAAACAAAAAACAAGCCAGAATTTTAAAACAAAGAGCCCCCGACAAAAAGTAAAAATCACTAAATGAGAAACCATAGTATACGAGCAAAAGGCCAGCAAGATTTTTTAATGCATAAACAAAGCAATATGAGATAAAAATCTTCAAAAATGTCATTGAGTTAGTCTTTTTATTTTGTATATAGTTTTTTGTTTTGTTTTTTTGTTGTTTTTTGATTTTTTGTTTGTTTGTTTTGAGACATGGTTTCTCTGTGTAGCCTTGGCTGCCCTGGAACTCACTTTATAGTCCAGGCTGTCCTGGAACTCACTTTGTAGTCCAGGCTGGCCTCGAACTCTGAGATCTGCCTGCAACTCAGAGATCCTCCTGCCTCTGCCTCCCAGTGCTGGGATTTAATGCCACCACCGTTTGGCCCACTGAGTTAGTTTTGTGTTGGTCATTTAACACATGGCATGAGCCCTGTCCTTAAGTGTGGTTCATGTACCCAGTAGGACTCCATTGCCGAGAACTAATTTTTCCTTTATATCTTCTATCTGCAGAGTCAGAGAGCATGTGTTCCCACCCTGAGAAGCTGCACTTAGAAAGAAGAAGAGGGAACCAGATTGGCAGGTTGATGCCTCACATAATAAGTAAAAGGTTTGTTTGTTTGTTTGTTTGTTTGTTTGTTTGTTTGTTTTTGCTCAGAGTCCAATTTTTCTGCTGAGATTTCTCCTGAGCTTTTGGACTTTATCTTTTTGTTTGGTACTGTTGGCAGACTTTAAATTAATACTTTGTAGCATTCCGGATAATAGAAACTGAATCCAGAGAAGGAAGGAGTGGATGTAACAAGATAATATTTACTGCCAGAAAAACAGAAGCTTATGTAAATAAATAATATTTAAATGATTTACAAAAAGTGTATGGATTTCGTTTAAAAAGGGGGTGCATGATACACTGACAGGGGTCTCAGTTGACCACCTTTGTTTGCTTTAGTATTTAGCAAATATATATATATTTTAAGGATATATATATATATATATATATATATATATATATGTCAAGCTATCTACAATTGATAGCTACCTGCAAATGAAAAATTAGTTTTCTCCAAGGTAGTCCCCCTTGGGAAACAAACCACTCCTAAGGGTCGACCCCATCCCCAGCAGTAAATGGCTAACACAAAACAAACTCGACAGCATCTTTGGAGGTTTTTTCACTCATAATGTTGTTGGAGCATTTATTGTTATTATTAACATCATCATCATTTACCTTACAGGACCTTTGCATATATATTATGGCTTCTAGTCTTATGTCTTTATGGTATTCCTGTGTGTGCCATCATGTGTGTTCCTGTGTATATATGCACTCTGTGTGCTTTTTCTTTGGCTCTTTTTCTTTTTGGTTGTTTTGTCCTATCCTTATTTGTTTGCTTTTATTTTATCTGATTTTATTTTATTACTAACTTAGATGTCTGCTTGTTTTCTAACCGAGACAGACAGAATGTGGATCTGGACATGAGGAGAGCTGGTAAGGAACTGGGAGGAGTAGGAGGAGGGGAACCAGAACCAGAATGTTATATGAAAAAAACTATTTGTAATAAAAGAAAACCATACTACAACATAAGCATCTACAGGTGTCTAGTGTCTATACTAAAATGAATAGAATGAAGATGGTGGTAAAACTACTGTGATCTACATTAAGCAGAATATGTAACATTTTCAGGACAGTTACAAATTCAGGGGGATGTAAAAATCTTGACACCTCATTAATTACTTGGATTGATTTGGTTGATCTGGCTGGCTAGGTAGGTGTCACCTTACTCCCTCAACACTCCACGTGGATTCTTTCCTGAAGCTGTACATTCAGTGGAAGAGAGCAACCTTCCCTAATAGAGGAAGACTGTCCTTTGGCCAAGAGCACATGAATAGTGAGTCCCCTGCTAGAACTTCCAAACAAGCTCACCAACACAGGATCCCGTAGGGAGTAGCCTTGAACATAAATGTCAGTTCAAAAATAGCCAAAATAATTAATTGGAGGAAGTTAACCCCTAAAATGAGGCCTTGGAGGGACCATAATAGTATAAAGAGTACATAAAGTATCACATTGAGGATAGGCCAAGTAATTGTTACTCAACCCAAGTCCATTTACTCATGGTTGAAAGGGGACCCAAAGAAACCAGGACAAGTTGTTGGGCCAAGAAAAAAAATGATTTATTTGTAATAGCAACTAAATGGGCAGAGACTAGCACCTTGCAGGGGAAAACACTTCAGTCCACATTGCAAGCTCTTTTTTCTCCTCAGGAAAGCAGAAATAAATGATGAGAGACTGAGACACGCCTACAGGGAAACCAAGATGTTGGCACACACATAAAGCACAGAATCGTGACACTTCTGTTAACCTTGAAAATATTTTGGTCGCCTTTGCCTTGTCTTCAGTCTAAGGACAAAACAGCAGACTGAAGAAGTTTCACTGCATTTCTTGTGCAGCCAGCATGACTATGTGCTGAGCTGAATAGACATCAGGCCCCAGACTTAAGCTAGCAAGAGAGACAGACACAACATAAATACAGAAGTGACACACTATTTTTCCTTTTATTATTTAAAAACCATTTAGTTTTCATTTTACATACCAACCCCAGTCCCACCCTCCACACCCACCCTCACCTCACCCCAACTCCCCACCCCCACCCTCAAGCACCTCTCACCTTTCCGACCCCATCCACTCTTCACAGGGTGTAAGGCCTCCTGTGGGGAGTCAACAAAGTCTGGCATACTAAATGGAGGCAGGACCAAGACCCTCCCCTCTACATCAATGCTGAGCAAGGCATTGCATCATAGGGAATGGGCTCCAAAAAGCCAGCCAGTTCATGCACTTAAGTGGTGAGCTTTTTAAAAATCTTGTTTTTGTCAGTATCTGTAGGCTCAAGTTAAGAATTGGTACTTTCAGTGAAAGTGGCCTTCATGTCCCTGAAAAGCAACTTAAGCAATGATTATCATCAAAATGCACACCTCAGAGGAGCTATCTACAGCATCGCTATTGGGGGACTCATATTATTCAGCAGTGTGATCTTCAAATGTAGTGACTCTTTTTTAAGAGTTTTAAATGAGCCTTTATTTTTCTCTAATGGAAGTCCAAAGATCATCAGATTTTGAAGGATTTTTTTCTTTTTTTAATTTTTTATTTATTCTTTGTATCTTTCACATCATGCATCTCTCTCCCCTTCATTTCCCTGTGCCTTTGTATCCACCCTCTGCCCTTGCAACCTCCCCCACCCCCGATAAAATAAAATAAAATTTAAGAGAGAAAAAGGAAAACTCAATCTTGTCATGGAAGCAGTGAGTCACACAGTGCATCCTTTTGTCCCTACATCTTTACTTGCGAGTGTTCATTGCAAAGAGTCACTAGTCTGGTTCAAGGCCTCTGGCTTTTGTTACCCTGTGGATACTGGGCCCTCACTGGGGCTTCTCTTGAATATTCATTTGTTGTGCTGTGTTGGGGAGATCCTGCAGCTTTGGGTCTTCAAGACTGGTCCCTTCACGTGCTTCAGCAGATCATAGATGGGGTGGATGTTGGTTGGGGTGGACCAACTCATAACCCTGGTTCTGGGCCTGGGTAGAAACAGGGTTGGTCAAACTGCCAGCTCTCCCTTGTCCTTACCACCAGTTCCCCAGCACTGCCTGAGCAAGTTCACCCTATGCAGCAGCAATGAGCTAAGAGAGATGCCCTTGTCCACCCCCACCCCACCCCACCCCCTGCAGCCGACAAAGGAGCTGATGGTCCCTCTTACAAGCTGCAGCACTCGAGAAAGTGGGCCTGGTACCTCATGTAGGCAGCACAGTGAGGGTGAACAGCCCTGAGAATGTGAGCTTAGGGAATCTGGTCCCACTCCTCATCTGTCATATGGTAGCATGGGCAAGGGAGAGACACCTTCCATCTCCCCTCCCCTCACGGCCTGTGGCAGTTAGAGGAGCTGGCCCTGAGGTCATAAAAGCAGGAGAGTTGTCCTTGCCCTTCACCAACTGCAGCACCTTGCAGCCCCTGCACCTTGCCTGGGCAATACAGTAGAGCTGGCCCTGATGGTGTAGGTGTGGGAGAAACAACAGTGAGGACATGAAAGCAAAAGAAATGCAGTGACTTTTAAAGTCAACTAAAAGCAAGTGAACCAAGGGATTTTCTTTAAGTTTTCCTTTGGTTAAAATATTTATGGTAATTCTTCCCCAGCACCAGTCCTTCCGTTCTTTTTTGGTCTAGGTCCCCCTAGGTAGGTATGGCTGATCTAGAACTCTCTATGAACACCATGCTGATATCAAAGTCATAGAGGGATGCCTGTCACTACCTGTCTCCTGAGTGCTGGGATTAAAGAGCTTCCCCACCACACCTGGTTAACAATACTTAAAATAAAAGAAGAATTAGAGTACTGCTTGTACTATGCCATGCTACTTTAATTGCCCCTACTATATTAGAGTTAATCATTTACAGAACACTTTCTAAATGTTAATTACTATGCCGAGTTCTATATACATACTGATTCATTGACTTGCTTACTTGTCTTACTGATCCTACAGGGTAGGTCTCATTATTATATACAATTTTGTAGATTAAAAAAGTCACAGAAAAGCCTACTAAACATTACTCACTGTATCTCACAGATGAGAAAGGAAAAGAACCAAACAAAAATTCTAGCAGTTTACATGGTATCAAGAGCACTGACTAAGGTTAACAGGTATTTTTATAATTTTATGCATTTTTGTAACATTCCAGAGGACAGAACAAAAGGTAATATGTGTAAACAACTGGGAGTCAGATTTCAACTGAAGGTAAGTGTAACTAGTCAGTTAATATATAAACTTTGGAAGTCAAAATTTAAATGGAATGTCATATAGGCTGTAGACTGTTCACAGGATGTAAGGAGAATAATGACAGAAGTGAAAAACTTGATAAAACTGGACTTCTCTAAAAAAGGAACCATACAAATGAAAAACAAATTCTTCATGATAGACTAATGAAAGCACAGGTAAACTTGATTTTAAAGATACACAGCACAGAAAAAAAAGGGAAATCCTAACAATTTTGGATAAGATATACAAGTAAATTAACTTGTGTTTTGATACAAACTAAATCCACAGTAAAACAATAAAAATTTCATAATATGGATATTTCACATATGAGTGTCTATTCAGAAACATAGTAAATAGCCAAGCTTTTGACAAAAAAATAAATTACAAACTCCTCTAAGAACTGATATTTCAAGTATGAATTTATGTTCAGAAACATCTCAAAATTGCTTAGCTTTTGGAAAAACTAGATTTCAGAATCCTCACAGATCTGGTGCTTACTAACCCTGAAAGTGTAAAACAGAAAAAGGAGTTGCCTTTCTGTAAAAAAAGTCTACATTAGGAAGTGGCATTCATGCTTTTTAGGTTAGGCTTAAGGTTAAAGATCATAAAAAGGTACAGGCCAAAACATGTAGCTTTTGTGATGACAACAAACTATATACATGATTTTAATCCAGCTTCTAAGTATGTGGTCAACAGAATTATTACATAATTTAATACACAATATCCTATTTGCTGCATGTATCTTTTGGGGGTCAGCTATCTCAAAATCCAAATATTTGTTGATTTAACAAATTAATTTAAGCTTTTCAACCACAAAACCAAGAGCTGGCTATTAAGAATTTATGGTTTTACTGAGCCCAACTCATGGAATCCAGTTGCAGAGAGGGAGGAGTGATGAGCAAAAAGGTCAAGACTGGGCTGGAGAACCCCACAGAAACAGCTGACCTGAACAACGGGGAGCTCATGGACCCCAGACTGATAGCTGGGAAACCAGCATAGGACTGTTCCAGACCCAGACCCCCTGAACGAGGAGGTCAGTTTGGAGGTCTGGACAATCTATGGGGCCTCTGGTAGTGGATCAGTATTTATCCCTAGTACACGAATGGACTTTGGGAGCCCATTCCACCCACATAGAGGGATACTGTCTCAGCCTAGACACATGGAGGAGGAACTAGGCCCTGCTCCAAGTGATATGACAGACTTTGAAGATCCTCCATGGAAGGCCTTACCTTGCCTGGGAAGCAGAAAGGGGATGAGATAAGGGGACCAGTGGGGGGGCAGGGGAGGAGGAGAGGGAGATGGAACTGGGATTGACATGTAAAACAATATTGTTTCTAGTTTAAATAAAAAATTGTATAATAAAAAGAATTTATGGTTTCTATGAAATCTATTTCTTCCACTATGAATAGTAACTATTGAATGATGCCGATGTATAGAGTATAGAGAGTGAAGAATAATACCACATTGTGCACCAAGTGCTCTCCCACTTCACATAATTAAAAAAAAACTTCTCTTGACTATTTTATATGTAGATGAACACATGAGTGTTTTGACTTATGGCATCCAATGTATAGAGCCATTAGATTTATATACTTTACAGATGTAAATGTTTCTAGAGGTGTAGAATTGGAAGACTATTAATTTATCCCAGAATTTCTATTTATGACATAATTGAGGCATAACTGAGGGTCTCAAAAATAAAAATGGGTTGAAAAGAAAAAAAATGAAAGGTTAACTATCACAGAAATGAAAGATTAAAAATGGGACCTGATGGGGATGTGGGTTAAGCATAAAAATTAGTATTTGAAAGGTACTTTTTTAGATTTATTTATTTCATCTTATTGTGGACTTTACTGTATCTGTGTCTGTGCACCACACATGTGCCTGCTGTCTGTGGAGATATGATCCCTTGAAACAGGGTTATGAATGGCTGTAACGTACTATGTAGGTGTTGGGAATCAAACTCCAGTCCTCTGCAAGAACAAGTGCTCTTAAGTGCTTAGCCATCTCTCCAGTGCCCTTGAAAAGTTTTGTTTTGTTTTGATGACAGAATTTTTCCATGTAGTTCTGGCTGGCCTGGAACTAGCTATGAAGAAGAAGCTACCCTCCAATTTGAGGCAATCCTATTGTCTCTATACCCTAAGTACTGGGATTACAGCATCTGTCATCTTGCCTGTCCTGACCATGATACCTTGATTTATGGGGGTGAAATGGTGAAATTTCAGTGCAGGCTCTAGAGAACGGGGAAAATCTGAAGCCTCAGTAGCTGAGGAAAAGTGGAAAGTAAGAGTGAGACATAACATTGGAGATGCAGCAGGGAGGAGACAATGATCCTGGAGAATCAGATGCTAATCGCCTCCAGTAACCAACAAAAGGCAAATAAAGTGTGTGTGGGCGGGGGGGAGGGTAAGCGAAAATTCCGTTTTGTTTGAGGTAAAAAGATTCTGGCAGGTGTTGGCAAATGGTCGCCAAAGTGCTTACTAGGGATCTGAGCCCAGCAGTGACGCGCGCCCCTCACGTGACCAGGAGCCTATGTCTGCCCAAGTCCCTCTCGTCCCGGTCCGTTTTGCCTGTCCAGACACCGTCTTTCTATTACCCTTTGGTCGAGAAGGAAAGCAGAAGTAAGTAAGTTCCCTGGATCCTCTAGATTTAGTGATTGTCAAAGGTTCCTTGTAACCAGTGGGATCGTACCTGCATGGCAGAATCCCATCTTCCACCTATGCTGCAGCCCCGCCCCGCCTTCCCTCCCCCCTCCCCCCCCCGCCTAAGATTTCGGTGCAGAAAATGGTGGTTTTGGGAGTGGGGTGGGGTACAAAGGACGATGCTCTACGTGAAGTATGACTCAGGTGAACCCCAAGGGAGCAGTCTTTGGGGGCGATTAGCTGGTCCCTACAAAAAGGGGTGTGCGTCACCGGGTCTGTTTCTCCTCCTTCTATCCCCGCCCCCTACCCTGTCTGGCGTCTATCTGTAGATTTGCCCGTGTCACCCAGGCGACTCAGAGGGGACCACAGGGGTGAGAGGTTGGGGTAATGGTGGGCAGTGAGACAGGATCCGAGTCTGAGACCGACCACGGAGGGGAACAGTCTGCGGACTTCACTGCTCCGCCCCTGTCACTGCAGGAGAGGCCTTGTGGCAAGGCCTGCTGGGAAAAATGGTGGTCTTTCGGAAAGGAGGGGGCTGCTCCGCAGCCGCGGGCGGGAGAACCCATGAGCCTCTGAGTAAGCTAAGGTTTAAAGACACTCGCCTCAATCAGGGACAGGCAGGGATTGAAACCCATAGCTGGATCCTAGGGTGTTGATCCAGCTGGCCAAGTATTGTGACTCTAGTCTCCTTTTTCTTGTCTCAAGAATAACTGCTTGAAGAAGAAAATTCTCAGCATGGAAAACTCATGCAAAGGAAATGAAGAACAAACACAGAGCACTCTAAAGACGGATGAAGAGCAACCTCCCGTGGAGCAGTATCCTGAAAATCAGTGTTCTGAGGAGGAGCAGTCCTCAGAGGATCTGTCCTCAGAGGAGCAGTCCTCAGAGGAGGAGTTCTTTCCTGAAGAGCTTCTGCCTGAGCTGCTGCCAGAGATGCTGCTGTCAGAAGATCGTCCTCCCCAGGAGTGCCTCTCAGAGAAGAACCTGTTCGAGGACCGTCCTCCCATGGAACAACCTCCCTGTGGGGTGGGCAAACACAAGCTAGAGGAGGGAAGTTTCAAAGAAAGGCTAGCCCTTTTCCGCCCTCGATTTAGAGGAGAAATCCATGGGAGAAATTTAAGTAATGAAGAAATGATACAGGCAGCGGATGAGTTGGAAGAGATGAAGAGAGTACGAAATAAACTGATGATAATGCATTGGAAGGCAAAACGGAGTCGCCCTTACCCTATTTAATGTGTTCCACCTTTCTTTGTTTTGCTTGATAATAATAGCATTGCTACCTGGACTCTCTGTTTGCATCTTCTTACATGCCTTTTCCCTTCTTGGTTGTAATTTTTGTGCAGTTTTATTTCAGGTGTTTGACTTGTAACTGGCACAGGATTGCTCTTTTTTTTTTTTCCTAAACCTTCTAAAATCTGAGTCCGATCCATTTGCATGGAAAGATATGCATTATATATGTGAGGTGATAAAAGCAAAGGTATATACATAGCATCCCATTTTTGTAAAAGGAAAACACATTTATATATTAATATTCAAAGAAAAGCTAAAAACTATATATGTAAAGGCTAACATTGGTTATCTGTGTGGTAAAGATAATAGGTGATTTTATACTTTTTAAATTTTGCTTCATGTAAAGTCTCACTTTTCATGATGAATACATTTTCTTTATGTTGCATAACAAACAATATAATGAAAAAGTGAAGCAATTCTGAAAAACAAAGCTTATTAGTCAGCTCATAAAGACAATGTGATCCTTAATAAATATTTATCAGAACTTAAAAGTTAATCCTATGTTTCTTCTGAATCTCTTTTCTAAGATTTTTTTAACTGTATTTTATGTCTATGGATGTTTTGCCTACATACAGGTACACCAAGTGTATGCCCAGTGCCTATGGAGGTCAGAAGAAGGTGTCAGATCCCCTGGAACTGGATTTATAGATGGTCCTGAGCCACCATATGGATGGGTGGGATTTGAACCCAAGTCCTCTGGAAGAGCAACAAATGCTGTTAACCGCTGAGCCATCTCTCTAGCCCCTCTTCTGAATCTCTTAAGCAGAAATACAAATGAGAATTTTTATTATCAGTAGGAAAAACATTTTCCACGTTAAATAATAGGAAGACGCACATTACAGTACTGCTGTGGAACTAAATGAGAAAAGGATCCTTTGAGATCTGTTTGTTTTGTTTTGTTTTGGTAGGTCCTCCCAACCTCTGTAGATTCCTTTGGAGCCAAGAAATTAACACCTAAAGAAATCTCTCTGGTGCTCATCCAAAATTCCTGTGAGATTCCAAGTGAGTTTCACATTCTGTTCATGTTCTTCTGTATTCATATGCATTGCCATACCTACCAGGCACAGCTTCCCATCTTCTAGGTCCTGTTGTTTCCACTGGATCCTATTCTGCTAATATCCTCACGGTGTAATACCTGTTTTGCAATCCCCAGTGAAACACAATTGCAGTGTATTTCTCCCAAATCTATGGAGAACGCCCTTTCCTCCAGCTGTACTATTAAACATACTCAAGTGTATATAGTCACAGTGCTGTTAAGACTTTGATATAGTAAAAGAATGCTCTAATTATTTTTAAATGCTCAGCAGAATGGCCTTTTCCATGATTTTTCTCTTAAAGTGTCTTCTTTCTTCCTAGACTCAAACATGAAGTCATGGAGACCTGGGATAGGAAGCCAAATTTGTAAGATGGACACCATGCTGTGTCATTAGAATAGATACTCCCTTTCAATCTATCCAAGATTAACTGCAATTTCAATTGCCTTATCAACCTTAGAGTGGGTTTTTTCCTCAGGGGTTTCTTGCAGAATTGCCTTGTCTATTCAGTTAGCTGGTATAAAGAAAAGAGGAACATAAAAATTAATGTTCGTGTCATAGTAAATGAGGCCTGAAATTCCAACTCTTGGGAAGTTGAGGAGGAGGGTTGCCATAAGATGGAGGCCAGACTGGGCTACACAGTGAGGTCTAGGCCAGCATGAACTACAGAGTGAAACTCTATGTAAAAAAAATCAAAAAAGTCCCCAAACAAAAACCCCAAACAAAAATAGAATAATAATAAAAAAATCATTAGGCTCAAACTAGGACCTTCCCATCTCCAATAATTCACAGCAACAACATGCACACAAAAGTTGTCAATGTGTAGTAAAACATAAGAATTAATTTCTCCTAACTGTAACATCACATTCATTGGCCAACCATTCTCTATTACCTTCCATACACCATCTCTTAAACTCTTTAAAGTTTAAAAACTGAGCACCACACTGGGTATAGTGCCGCACGCCTTTAATACAGAAGCGCACAAAAGGCAGAGGCAGGCAGATCTCTGTGAGCTCAAGACCATTCTGCTCTGCATAGTGAGTTCTGAACCAATCAGAGCTACACAGTGAGACCTTGCTTCAAAAATGTGAATAACAAACAATAATAAATGATACATGAAAAAGTAGTAAAACATTGGAAACATGTTACATACTTACAAATATATTTTAAAAACAAATACCTCAACTTACCTACTGAAAAATGGTCAAATAAGTTAATCCACATGAGAAGCAAGGCAAATTTTATAGACAAATATGCATACATATATTCTATTTTCCATATACAAAACACTTATACATGATACTGTGTATGTGTATATTACATACATATAAATGTATATTAACAGGCTCTAACTGACACTGCATAAAAGATTCCACATCCTGTATTTCATCCATTGAGATATTTTTCATGAACAGCACAGTAGAGCTGACCCTAGTGGGGGATGTGAACCAGCTAAGAATGTGAGTATGAGAAATCTGGCCCCACCCTTCTTCTGCCATATGGTGGTGGGGAGGGGAAGATGCCTCTTACCACCTGTGGCAGGTGTGAGAGCTCTCCCTGGCCCTCACCAGCTGCAGCACTGGGGAGGGTGGCCCTTGTAAGTCACCTGGATGACACAGAGCTGGCCCTGAAGGTGTAGGAGTGGGAAAGCTGACCCTGAGTGAGTGAAAGCAGAACTGACCCTACTCCTTGCTTATAGCTGTAAGGAATGAACTAGCCAGGGCAGTGCTGGAGAGCTCACCCTAGTGGTAAGGACAAGGGAGAGCTGGCAGTTTGACCAACCCTGTTTCTACCCAGGCCCAGAACCAGGGTTATGAGTTGGTCCACCCCAACCAACATCCACCCCATCTATGATCTGCTGAAGCACGTGAAGGGACCAGTCTTGAAGACCCAAAGCTGCAGGATCTCCCCAACACAGCACAACAAATGAATATTCAAGAGAAGCCCCAGTGAGGGCCCAGTATCCACAGGGTAACAAAAGCCAGAGGCCTTGAACCAGACTAGTGACTCTTTGCAATGAACACTCGCAAGTAAAGATGTAGGGACAAAAGGATGCACTGTGTGACTCATTGCTTCCATGACAAGATTGAGTTTTCCTTTTTCTCTCTTAAATTTTATTTTATTTTATCGGGGGTGGGGGAGGTTGCAAGGGCAGAGGGTGGATACAAAGGCACAGGGAAATGAAGGGGAGAGAGATGCATGATGTGAAAGACACAAAGAATAAATAAAAGAAAGTTAAAAAATACTTTAACCCTACAATATGTCCTGAAAATCTACACATTACACATGAACCTAGTTTAGATATAAATGATGTTCATATAGCATACTTTGAACATATTGTAGACTATTTATTTACTAATAATGGAGAATTCAGTAACTTCTGGTATTTTAGTATTGCAATATGCCGTAGTGATCATTCTCTTTTTTAAATTTGTATTAAATCTGTTCTTTGACAATTTCGAACATGAATAAGATGCATTCTGATTACTATAACTCTCCACCTTCTCTAGTCTCATTTCCACCTCTGTTAATCATCCTTCTATCCTCTGCCTTTTTTCAAACATTCCTTTTTCTTTTTTGAGAAATCATGGAATTTAACCAGAATCATCGGTGTCACCTTCAGCATAGAGCTGTACACTGGGGTCCCCTGAGCTCATCAGTGAGTACAGTGAGAGTGAGCAAAGACAATGACTTTGCCAGAAACCATCAGTAGCCAAGAGTTTATCAGGGAAGGGTAGGGTCCCATGGGCCTTTCCCTGGTCCATGAGCAACTGCTGACAGATCTAGTATTATGTAGACCTACAGCATATAATCACCGATGTTGTGAAGCTGTGTTTGAAATTGGCTGTGCCCTGCCCAGAAGACGGAATTTCAAAAACATTCTTCTTTCAGAAGTTTCTCTGTGTAGCTCTAGCTGTCCTGGAACTTGTTCTGTAGATCAGGTTGGCCTCAGCCTCAGAGATCAGCCTGCCTCTCCCTCCTGAGTGCTAGAATTAACAGTGTGTGCCACAATGCCTGGCGTTTCAGTTTTGTTTAAAGACTATTTGGGAGATTTATCTTATTATTTCTCATCTATGCTTTTCTGTGTCTCTGTCTCCCCCCACATGTGTGTGTGCAGGTGCCCACAGAGGGCAGAAGAGGACTTGGATCCTCTGATACTGGATTTATAGTCAATTGTGAGTCACCTGACATGGGTGCAGGGAACTAAATTTAGGTCTTTGGGAAGAAAAGCAACTTCTCTTAACTTCTAAGCCATCTCTCTAGAAGCAATATCTTCCAGCCCTTGTGTTCTTTTTGACCCCTCTTCCTAGAAGATCACTGACCATTAGAGGGGATGCTATGAATGTTCTGTTTAAGCCTGAGCACTCAACTATTAATTATTCTCAGTACTTTGAGCTCTCAGTTTTTATTTATCACCACACACTAGCCAGTCCTGATCATGCTTCCTTGTATTTTTATTTATTTCTGTCTGTATAACACACACACACACACACACACACACACACACACACACACACACACACACACGTAACTAGAAGTAGAATAATTGGGTCTAAAGATGCATTTAGAGTGTGCTGTCAAACTAGTCCCTGTAATAGGCTTGTGCCATCCAAATCCTTTCTAGCTGGGCTACCCCATTCGTGCCTTTGAGGCCAAAGCTCCATGCCTTTGCTCAGGCCCCTGCTTCTGTCTAGAATGTCTTCACTCCTTCTGTCCAGCAAAATCCCATTCAGTCAGTCCCAGAGGATACTTCTTACAGTCACCAAACCAAGCTGTTAGCTATTCTTTCCTGGTGCTTCTGAATTACCAAGCGATTTAAGCTTTTATTATTGTTGTTGTTGTTATGCGTTAAAATTATTCTATGCATTTACTTCCTCTGGAAATCAGTGAGCCTCTCTGAGACACCTGTATCTTGCTTCCCAGCATATCCAAGACACAGTGAAGAGCAAATATTCCTTAAATATAATCTCTGTGTATCAGTCTGATGTTATCTCTACTCCAACCTGTGTTGCCCACACCTAAAGCTGAGTTTGGTTGTTTTGGGTGCTTTAGTGAGTCCTTGGTATAAAGAGTAGCTGCATAATGTGCTAGAATACAGCAAGGAATGCAAGTATTTTCCTTTGAGACTATCTGGATTCCATGCAGAGATGGTAGCAGCCAGTCTGGAGGATGTTCCCATACAGATCAAGTGATGCTCCTGTTATCTCGAAAAAGCTGAATCACCTCACCAAATCATAGAAGCCAGTTATTGGAGGGGCATAATGGTGGTACAGAATAGACTTCAGTATGATGAACTAAATGGTCAAAACTGGCTGTATGATCATCCTAAGGAACATCTGAGCTCACAACTTCAAGTGAAGATCATACATAGAACTTAAAATTGTTTATTTTTATTTCACACGCATGAGTGTTTTGTCTATGCTTATGTGTGTATCACATACATGCAGTAACCAAAGAGGCCACAGAAGGACACAAGACTCCCTGGAACTGTAGTTACAGAAAGAAGGGTTTGAAGTGCCATTTGAGTAGTGGGAATCAAACCTGAGTCCCTCTGCAACAAATGCTCTTAACTGCTGAGCCATCTTTCCAGAACCTTATTTAAGAACTTTTAAGGCAGTGGAATTTAGCAAGTGATGAATCAGTGCCAGGGCACACATTAATCAGGCAGTGGTCCATTTCTGAGGCACATCCTGATATTATCTGAAGGTCACCAGATGCTCTGGGTCCCATAAATCTGAAGGAAGATTACAGATTAGGAAGTCTTATGACCAATGCTCCTTTTATCCCCCTTTTTCCTGGAATGTTTGACCCTAGAAACTAATATTTTAATCATTTATCAGCATATGTTCTTCATAATTTAAAATGTCGGGCAAAGGTAAGGAAAACAAACAGTAAGTTTACAAGGACAATCTGCAAAGGTCAAATTAACTCATTAGACTGTTCTATTACCAAAAGAGGCCTCTTTTCAGTGTGTTGGGAGTGTAGCATCACTTCATTCTAAAACTAGAAGGCACCTCATTTATGCTTCTACTACAGCATCATTTTAAGGAAAAAGAGACTGTTAACAGCAGCAATAATAGAAGGTCAAGGCACCAATGTATGTATTCAGAACCTCTACTGAGTGACTGATAACATGAATTCTGCCCAGGCCCCAGAGTGTTACGGGCTCCTTTCAGCCCAGATGGGACCATATTCTCTGTCCCTACATGTTTCCAAAAGCTTGAGTTGCTGCCTAATCCTTCAGAGGCATTGCTTGATTTTAGGGAAACATGCAGGTGTGTGTGTGTGTGTGTGTGTGTGTGTGTGTGTGTGTGTGTGTGTGTGTGTGTGTGTTTCTAGGCCTCAGTTAAGATAATACCAGAAGCAAAAAAGAGAGGGCTTATCAAGTCATTGTATTCACACATGGATACCCTGCTCCTGAGACAGGGCAAGGCTGAGACAGAACAGGAGAGCCAAAGGCTGGGCAGGGCTTGCTGCAGTGAACAGATGCTAGCCTGACAGCAAGAACTGCCACCTTAATGTGGTTTTAGGAAAGAATATGGAGGAGGCAGCAACAGAGCACCCTGGGCTGGAGGAACCCAGGCAGGACAGGTCCTGCTGTGTGAAAACAGGAGGCAATTAGAGGGAGGAAAAGCTCTGTTCCTGCCACTGGGGTTAGGAAATGGTGAACCAGAAATTCTCCCTGGAATCCCTCATATTCCACCAGAGAAAGTCTGGGGCCTGGCAACTGTTGCCATGGCAGCAGTTATCAGCTTCTCCTTTCTTTGCATAGATGTGCTGCCTGTCTTCTGATGCCTTTAGTGTCTGCTTCCAGAAAAAGGCCTGCTAGCTCACCCTGACTATGGGAATGTGGCTGGGGCTCATTTACATCAGATCAGCTTTAGCAGAATACCTCAGTACCATATTCTAGACCAAAGTATAGAAGGTGAGATGTGGGGAGAAATGTCTTCCTGAATCATACAAACTAGTCACAATCTAGAAGGAATAGGTAGCTTATAGTCCACAATGTGAGTTATGGTGTTATCTCTCTCTGTGATTTTCTAAGTGAACCTAGCCATCTGTTCAATCTTATTTGTTTTTGTTTTCTCATTGTTAAATGAGACTAGAAGCAGTATATTGTCCTTAGCACAGGATGTCCTAAGCTTGGCAGTATCTTATCCCAAAATAAAAGGGAATTATGTCCTTCCAGCACGTACAAATACATTTTTACAAAATTTCGGAGTCTGATCTAAATTCAGGACTGTGCACCAATGACAGTTTGGACTGGGTTCAAATTAGCGTTGGGTTGATTATACTAAAGTAACAAATATGCAGTGCAAGTAATAGAAGGTATGGCCTAGTAGCACCAATAGTCTATGTAAGGAACATGGCATGCTTGCCAGATCAGAGGAACGGGAGAATTGTAGATAAAAATCAATCTTTTTTTTTCCTGTGGTAGAGATTCAAGCCAGGCCTTGTTTTTGGGTTACTGCTTTTTAAACTCTTGGTCCTTTAAGGTCTCAAAAACTACTTTGATTTCATTAACAAGGGAATCCATCTGCTATTTATTAAGTAAGCCATTTCACCAAGGCCTGGTATAAGGCTCTTGGTCTAAACCTTTCTCTGACTGAACATGAAACAGCATTCCTTATCTGTGTTTGCTCTTCATGGGGATTTTCCTTGCATACCAGCTTAGGGGCTTTTTATAACAAGGTTGACCATAATCTACTTCAGTGGAAGGATAATTCTTTTCACCTATGCTCAGTCTGGCATAAGAAATGTCTTAGGGCATTTCTTTTGGAGTGATTAGAAAGGGATTAAGACACTTATAGCTAAGGACCCATGTCTGAATAGGAGAGGAGATCAAAGGTGTTCGAATTGAAGATCTGTGTGTACCCTGCAATGATGAAACCAGATGCACACAAGAATCAGTGGGTCCACAATGTTCTGCAAAAAATCTCTCTTCACAAGCTTGAACTAAACTATTTGGTTCCTCCAGAAATATGGCTATGTTATCAGTGAATGGGTTAGTAATGACTCTCAGCCTGTGTGGTCTATTTTAATGCTTCAGAAATATCCCCAAAAAGAAAGCCACTTATGCGATGCTGATCTTAGAATGCCAGACTTAGGGAAGTTACTTATTCTAGAGGCAAGGGTGCAGACAAGAAATGCATAAAGTATGTTTGGGTTACACTGATTGGGTGGTCTCTTTTGGCTAAAGCAGAGGGAAAACCATGACAAAGCCTAGAATTTATGACCTAGTCTAGATTCTTAAAAGCTTTGAGAATTAAGGGGATGAAATTGGGTGGGGGAGTACATTTAGTCATTTATATGGGTTAAAAAAATTATAGTAATTCTAATCTACACTGCCACTACTTTCTTCAAATTCCCATTGATCTGGCAAGAATTAATAGTTCACACATTAATGAACAAGGGGATGTGGGCTAACCCCTATACCTACACAAGGCAGATATTCCTATGCCAGTCACGTGACAAGCACTCTGTAATGGTGAAGCTCCCAGAAGTCTGTAGAGGAAATATGCTGTTTTCCTGTGTTTGGTTTTTGTGTATCTATCGGCTTGACATATTCAGTGTGTATATAAGAAAGCATTGTGACTACAATTAGTTGAATGGCCAAATTTTAAAGATGTACTATCACCATCTCAGTGTTGGAGCACTTGAGTTCCATTCCCAGCACTGTAAAACAAATAAAAGTGGTCAATTCATAATGTAACATCTGTTAGAATTACAAGCACTAAGTAATCCATAATTGTGTAAGACTGAGGTTTGGAAACTCATTAGCAGGCTAGACTTATATAAAAGAAGTGAGAAAAAACAGATGAATGGTTAATAGGTAGTGAATAGGTGAAATTGTCTTGAAGTTAATGAAGCATAAGCTTCAAGGCCCTTTAATTTCTACAAGTAACTAGATGTTGATTTGTACAGGCCTTTAGGAAGAGTTGTTGCAGGCAGGATATATAAGCTGATTATTCAATAGACTGAACTTATGTATGTCCTTACTTTTGACATTAGATGGAATCCATGAATACAGTGAGGTATCACACCCATAATTACATTAATGAGGACAGGTTTTAGAAATACAATCAAAATTCCAAACCATTAAGCTAAAATGTTTATCATTATGTGATCTTGACATAAATTTACGTTTTAAAAGAATTGGCCCTTTCTCGGGTCAGGAAAATGTAAAACATGAAAAAGATTGAGTGTTAGAGGAATTTTCCAGTGCTGACTTTGAAGTTTAAGGAGACTACTCGAAGAATGTGAATGTTTAGGAGCTAAGGATTATCTCTGATAGTCATCTAGGATGAAACTATGGTCTCTTAGTTTCTCTGAGTAAGTAAATTCTGCCACAGCAACATAAGTTTTGAAAAGGACTTCAAACTTCAGACACAGCTTGACACATTGACTTTAACTTTATAACACACTGACCAGAGATCCACATCATGCCATACCTGGAATTCCCACATAGCCATCTGTCAGCTAAATAAGTGGATACTATTTTAAGTCTGTAAGTGTGATACTTTGTTTGCATGGCAACAGAAAATGAATGTACAGTGCATTATTATCTTATGTATGATAGAGTGCTAGATGGAAAGCGGGATTTCATTAAAAATAGTGCTCGCCATTCTAGAGCATCTCTATTGTAACTTTTCTGTTGTTTTTCTTTAACAAGATGGATGTAGGCATTTGGTGTAAGAGGGAGTTGATTTGGAGTTACATTTAGCTTAGGTTTAGTTAGGTAATTTATTCCTGTGTTCCTCACACCCTTCCACGTATAATTAAGTAAATAAATTAGGATAATTACAGGGTAGTTAGTGAAAGGCATAAAATTCAAATTAGGGTTATCTAACTCTAGTGCTGCTGAGCCTCACTACCTTATTCAATTGCCATTCTTGGGCTTTGTAAATATAATGGAACAATTAAAAATTAAAACAATTAAAAGCATGGTAGTCACTCATTTTTCTTTTTCCACCATTTGATAGTAGTTCCCATTTCCTTACCTGATGCCAAGATACCTTTTTAGTCTCAGTGAACACTACTGCCAATAAGTACCACTGCGAAACCAAAAATGGAATCTTGGGCTGGGTGGGCTTAGTGGTACACACCTTTAATCCCAGCACCCAGGAGGCAGAGATAGGCAGATCTCTGTGAGTTCGAGGACAGCATTGTTTACATGGTAAGTTCCACCACAGCTGGGGCCACATAGAGAGACCCTGTCTCAAAAACACACATATATGTGGAATTTTGGTCATACATTACAACATCTAAAACTTTTCCTAATATATCAAATAGGCTTACTTTATTTTTGGTGATGTGGCATGAAATATTTATACTCACCAAGACATTATGAAATTCATAATACACTACCACAAAAAGGCATTGACATCAAAGTGGATTCTGTATATTTGAAATATTTAAGATTTGTTTATGGGGCTGTAGCTCAATATTCTTGCTAATTATACTTGAGGCTCTGTATTTTACATCCCCAGGAAAGTACATGTGCATGTACATCTGCAAGAACACACACACACACACACACACACACACAAACACACACACACACACACGCACACAAGTATTTAGTATTAGTATATGCACAAGAAAAGTTGAAATGCTCTGAAATGTTAAATATTAAAAAGAAACTTGGCAGAAGTCAATAATGGTTTCCTCAACTTTGGCAATAATAAAAATTTGAAAATGTTAAAATAACAAAAATACAGCTACCACCGATAATGAATTATAAGGCCAAAAAATTGTAAATCAATAACAAAATTGATTATGTCAAAGGAAAGACTAAAGAACAATTTAATTTTATTTAGGAAGAGTGATATTACCAAAATGTCATATGAAGAGAGGACCTGGATGTTTGCAACCAAAAGTGTTTTCTGGGGCAAGAAATAATTATAAAAGTATACCAGGAAGTAAAGAAAATACATTTTAACTTTCAAATTATGGTATTTTGTATGTCATTGTTAAATTCAAAGTGTGTTACTTTAATTTCTCATTATAAATATATGTTAACATGGATGCTAGTTGTCTGCATTGCCCATATCTTTTATTCATCCATCACCTTAACAATTGGCCACGCTGTCATCCCTAACCCATACCCTTTAACTGTCCTTTTGCTTAAAGAGGGTCCTTTAAAGGATATATTGTAAACTCCTTAACCAGCATCTGACCCTTAAGTGGTAAGCAGGAGGGAGGGGCCATGAATGAGAATCCCTGGAAAGAAGTTGTGACTGATAAAGCTGTATACTGGTTTGTTTATATTGTCAACTTGACACAAACTAGGGTCACCTAGGAAGAAGAAACTTCATCTGAAGAACTACCTTCATCAACCTTGTCTGTGGGCATGTCTGTAGGAAATTGTCTTATCGATGATTGAAATGGGATGGCCCAGCCCAATGTGGGTGGCACCATTCCTAAAGCAGGTGGGCTTTGAATGAGAAAGCTAAAAAGCAAGAGAAGAAGCAAGCCACTAGGCAGAACTCCCACCATAGTTTCTGCTCCACATTCCTGCCTCAGTTTCCTGCCGTGAGTTCCTGCTTTGGCCACTCTTGCTGATGAATTGTAATTAGGATGCCTAGTTCAGACTGTTTTATGATAACAGCAGTAAAACCAACTAGAACTGGTTAGCTGACTGATTAGAACTCCAGTGATGTGAAGAGGTTGGAATGCTGCAAGTCCAGAGCCAAATTTTCTTAGACTATCTTTAGCCCCCTTAATAGCCGTTTATTGCCCCCCTTTTTATATGATCTAACATCTTTGTGATCATTAGGTACATCCTTTGGAATGTGCAAACAGACCCCTAGTTTCCACCAAGGGAAAGGCTAAGACAGCAAGCAGATAGTGCGTGAGGCCTATAGCTGAGGTTTCCCTGCTTCTCTGAAACTTGCCTATATAATGTGCCCACCAGAGTATTTGAAGTCTCTTGACTTATGGTTTCCATTGTTCTGTTATTATAAGACTTACTGGAACTTTTCCCATGTTGGAACATGGTATCTTGGGGAAACCTGAATCTGTGTTCCTCACGGCCACTCATATTTTGCTCTACAATAAACTATCTTTTCTGTTGTTTTGAGTTTCGAGCTGATTCCTTCATCAACAGTAACAAGCTTTTAAAATGTGAAAACCCAACCTGCTTCTATACTGGGCATCATGTGGTCATAATAGCTGACTTCATGGAAAAGCCTCTCACATACACGGGGGGCCCTTAGGGGAGCTCCAGCTGCTCTGTACATTTCAAACTTCCAAAATAGTGGCGGCTTAAGAGGATCTATATTTGTATTATCACTGAGCAGCAAAAACAGGTGGCTGAGTTATTTGCTTACCCACATGAACTCTTTTATCCACCTCCTGCTTCTCAAATGAAAACAGATCTTTTCTATTTTCAAATGACAGGCAGGATGTAGACTGATAATAATGTAAAAAGAATTCAGTGGTGATAAGGGACAGAGTGCACAAATAGTGAAAAGAAGTAGCAGAAATCTTTCTCTTTTTCACTCTCGGCCTCATTTCCTGGGCCCTGTCTTTTCAGGGTCTGTAGAGCACTGCAAGGGAAGCAGTAGACCTTAGGGTCTTGGGGGTGGGGAGCTGGAGACTCTTAGGGAATAAGAAAGAAAAAAAGGAACCATTGTCTATTTATCCCAAGTGCTGAGCCTGTCTGATAATCTGAGAAGAAAGGGAATAGAAACTCTAGAAAGATAATATACTTTTAGTGTCTCCAGCAGTAAGACAAAGGATTGACAAGTGGGAGGCAGGAAAGGGTGGGCGACTGGGCTCCTGATGAAGTGCTGTTGGGATAATTCAGAGCCTAAGCTTCCTGATAACACAGACTCCACTGAACAAAGAATGTACATTGAAGTTGCCATGTAGTTCCAGTCTTCTTTTTCCACCTGAGTGTTGTCTCCCTGTTGCCTTGGTGGCAGACAAATGTGTCCACTAGACAAAAAAAAAAAAAAAAAAAAAAAAAAAAAAAAAAAAGACAGTGCCGGTTCTGGATCTGACGTGGTTTTAATGAGCTGATGCTAGCTTAAGGCAGAGACTAGGATAAAGTCCAGGGCAAGTGCGGGACTTCATAGCTGCATTTCAAAGTAGAAATGTATAACAAAAATAAAAGAAAACAATGACTTTCAGGGGAGGTATCTAGGAAAGGGACTGCACTCAGGTTTGGCCACGGAAAGCAGGATGGTGTCTGTCCCAGGAAAAGAGGAGAAAATGCTCCCTGCACATCAGGGCAAAAGTAAGAACGACTTGCAAAATGCCGGAGTGGAAAAAGTGGGGGAAATGGATGCTGCAGCTGGTCATGTACTGTAGGTCTGATACAACAGCTAAGTGCTCTGTCCATTTTGATTCAGAAAATGGTGGGAACAAGGAGGAGGATTGTTGGGGAAGTGATCTGAATCCTGCATGGGTGCCAGCTTCCTTTTACAGTGGGAGCCGGCATGGTGGGCATAAACGGGGAAAAGCGTAAGCCACTAAAGCCCTGTGGGTGGGTGTAACAGTGACTGGTGCCTGTGGCTCCCCGGCGGGGGTGGGGAAGCTGATCCTTTCCTAGACTATATTCCCTACAATTTTGTCCCACCTTCTTGTTCCTTTTAGTAAGAAAAACAAAACCAAAAATCCATAGTGGCTTAGAGCAAAGGTCTATTTCTAGTTCCCCCACATGCCCAAGTTGTATTAATGAAGGTCAGGAATGAAAGAGCCCTGCCCCACCCCAGGGTTTATTAGGGACTTCGGAAAATAGAGACTCACAACCTGGATTATTATTGATCCCTGTCACAGAGGAGACCATCATGAAAATCTCTTACTCACTACACAATAGTCTACAGAGAGCCTGTTACTACTACTATTCACAGCATAGTCACTAAAACTAAAAAGCACCTTTGCCTACCACTGGAGTCTAGAGGGCAGTGATCTATGAAGTATAGTTTCCTGTGTAGGAGAGGTGAACTATAAAGTGAGAAAAATTTCTAACAAAATAGTCATAAGAATTCAAGGTAACACACATTTTAAATGCATCAAAATAAATCAAAAAGAAATGCATTAAAATAAAAACAGAAGAGAAAATTATGCTTCTGTAAAATAAGTAAAAAATATGCCCTTTATTCATACATACTCCCTTCTCCTTCCTTCCCTCACCCTCATGCTATTTTGGGAGCTGCTCATGTCTTCAGGTCTCTCTCTTTAAGGCTATGGCAGCTTGCTGCATGCTGGTGGGGCTGGAATTCCTACGAGAGTGAGGTAAGGTTTCTGGGCACAAGTGCCAGGTTTATAATAAGAAAGGGTAAATCCATCCCTTAGCCTTCAAAGGGGGCACTCTTACAGGAAGAGCTTTCCAGTGCCACAATCCTCTAGGGGATGCTTCTACCCTTTGGTGCTCCAGCCTTCAGGAGGCTTAGGTCCTCTAGGTCTGTTGGCAGAGCTGTTCCAGACATACTGACTTAGAGGAAGCCAACTATCTTCTTTGCTGATGAGAGCATGCTGCCATTCTCCTCGTTGCCCTTTCTTTTGCAGGACTTGTTTTATAGGGGGGAACACCCCAAAGCTCCCTCACTTGACAAAGTGGTTGGGACTGTCTTTGGATCAAATTGATGTCACCTTGGGTCTGAATATATTACTTGGGGTTGAAGCAGAAATAGCTGACCTTTCTTCCCTCAGAGTCCAGTGAGGTAGCCTCTAGAATAACTGGCCAAAATGAGGTTAGCCAGCAGACAAGACCTTGCCCATCCCTCTCCTATCCACCCTGCTCTGACTCTCAGAAGGGCTTGGGATGTGCCCTGGCCTGCTTCAGTGATTCTGTGATGACTTAACTCTGTGTCTGCCTGGTGTAGACCATTTTATGTCTGAGTAATCGCAGGCTCAGAAGTACAAGAGATCCCAGAAAAGGGAGCTTGCAAAGGCCTGTGAGCCTCCAACTTAGTAGGAAAAGGTTGTTACCTCCTGTTCAAACAACCCTGTGCACTGAAGATAACACTTGATTTGAAAACCAAGGCAGTCAGGCTATGAATTGGTGTTTGAAAAACTTGTTTCCAGCTCCCTCATCATTTCCTTTCCCACACGAAAGGCTAGTATCTCAATCACATGTCCAAGCACTGATTGGTTGGCTAAGTTCTTGACAGAAAACATTGAAGTCTTGGGATCCTAGAAGGAAAAGAGAGAAAGAAAGAAAGAAAGAAAGAAAGAAAGAAAGAAAGAAAGAAAGAAAGGAGGGTAGAGGGAGGGGGGAAGGAAGGAAAAGACAAACAGACATATGCTAACTACAATCGCCCTGCTGTTAGGAGACAGTACACTGAGAGGAAGCTTTTATGATGAGGTAGCATAGATCCGATAAGACTCATGCCCCTAGCAACATACTGAGGCCTTGCTCAGCAGAAGATATGTGGATAACTGCAAGGGAACAATCCCTATAACTACCCTTACATAGATTACTCACAAGGCTGTGAATACCCAGACTATTACAAATACCATGACTGAGCACTACTGGATTATTAGAACTAGGCCTTTACAGCTTGATGGGGAGTTTCTTCCATATTTGCTTACATTTTCACTAGCCTGTTCCCGATTCTCATTAACACACTGTCATCCAAATCTCATTTGGCTAAATTCTTCCTTCCATCTTCCACAAATGTGAGATATGTAACAGTCTGAACATTCTCCTCACCTCCTGATCTCCCTTCCTTTATCCACACGAAGCCTCTCTCCAGCTTCTCTTTGGTGTACGTTGAACCTTATCTTGGCATGTGTGTCTAGAAGGACCTGCATTATCTTTCACAGATAGTCTGATGTCTCACAGTTTTATTTAGCTGTACAAGTTTTCAGAGACAGGATAGTATGTTGGTTAAAAGTACTCAAAAGTAACTGTGAACTGGATTTAAGTCCCAGATCTGCCCCTCTTAGCTGTGTGTCTTTGGCCCCTGAATAGCCATATGTGGTGGTGATAATTGAACACAGAGCGTCACCCAAGCTAAATGTGTTCTTGACCACTGAACTATACTGTTTTGTTGCATTTTGAAATGATCATGATTACATAACTACACCTTATGGTTGTTGTAATGCTCGTGTAGATCATTTAATGCTGACACATGGTGTGTCATGTGAACCTTCTATTTTCCATCCTCAATAGATGAGGTCACAGGGGAGAAAAGATCTCACTAAGCCTTAAAGCTTTTAATGAGTTTGGAGCTAGAGCTCTCATTGTAAACCTATGGAGCTCTAAGTATATTTGCTTCAATGTGTTTTTAAACATAGAATTTAAGTTGAGTTTCAGGGAAAATCATAAAACAAACACAATGATTACAGTCTTCTATTTTTAACTCCCCAAATGAAAATGTTGTTTCTTTGACTATACATAATCAACCACATAATTCATTCTGGGATACAGAAATGCATGGAAGATCATATCTGGGCTTTCCTTTTCTTGTCCTGTCTTACTAAGACAAGCAGTGGTTCTCAACCTGAGGGTAGAACAACACTTTTCACAGGAGTAGCCTAAGACCATTGGAAAACACAGATATTTACATCACAATCCATAACAGTAGCAAAATTACAGTTATAAAGTAGCAATGAAAATAATTTTATAGTTGTGCGGGTCACCACACCATGAGGAACTGTATTAAAGGGTCACAGCATTAGGAAGGTTGAGAATCATTTAAAAGGAGGAAAGAGGCAAATTATGTAGGAAACATGTGCTTGAGTGCCCATCAATTCAGCAGTTGGTGTTCTATGTTGGTTTTCTCTTTAATTCTTGTAAAACAACAAAAAAGAATATCCTATAAGATAGCAATAATCCCATTAAATGACAAAGAAACAGAATTTAGAGAGGCTGACTACATAGATTAAGTCCTTATTCTAGTAAATTGTAACTTGAATTTTTGACAGTTTTTTCATACTTCAAAAGCCAATGCTCCCACCTCCATTCTGCCTTTTTACCTTGTTTTATGTGCATTGGTGTTTTTTCCCACATGAATGTCTGTGTGAGAGGTCAGTCTCCTGGAACTGGAGTTGCAGACAGATATGAGCTGCCACGTGGATGCTGGAATTGAACCCAGGTCGTCTGGAAGAACAGCTCTTAACTGCAGAGCCATCTCTCTACCGCCCCCCCCCCGCCACACACACACACACACACACACACACACACACACACACACACACACACACACACTGCCTTTTAAATGTCTTTTAAACACTAGATGGTAACTTTCCAGGATTAAGGGACTAACAGGTTTAAACTCGCAGGACAGTATGTCAAATCAGAAGTTCACTCTTAGGTATCAAGATGTGACAGGTATGAAGTTAAATCCACATTTAAAACAATAAGTCAGGAGCTCTCAAACCCATAACGAAGATTCAAAAGGCCAAGAGCAGAGCTATGAAGAGGGGGTGAAGTGGCATTGGGATACATCCCTAACCCATTCTGAAGAGGATTTCTCTTAGCTAGGCTTTCATGAGTGAAGAGTTGTATTGCTTTCCCTTTCATCCCACAGGTTCAGCTAGACCTCTTGAAGTTGAAATTGAGAAG
Organism: Cricetulus griseus; assembly: GCF_003668045.3. NCBI lineage: Eukaryota > Metazoa > Chordata > Mammalia > Rodentia > Cricetidae > Cricetulus > Cricetulus griseus. The sequence continues at coordinate 43,676,758 of NC_048604.1, read as the reverse complement.
CACAATGGGACATTATCTGTTTGTAGCATGAGAAATCTTAGTGGCTAAGGAATGGAACTATGCTGATGGAATGTAGTGGAGGTGACTGTATTGTGGTCTGTCTGAATTTACAGTTCATCAAGAAGAAAAAAGATGCTTGAGTTTTCCTGTATGCCAGAGATGGATCAGGAAGGAGCACAAACTGCTTGGCATTGAAGCCTTTCGGGGAAAATGTTTAGATGTACAACAAGTCTCAGCAGAGAAACTGTATGGAATGTATGGGTGGCTGGGGGAACAACAATAGAATGTTTCACTGTTGGTGTGCAAATTTCAGTCTAGTAGCCTGTAATGAGAGTTTGCTTTAAGTAGTGGCTAGATCCAATCGCTATGAAACACGTTTGCTATGCTACAAGTCAAGAAGTTACAGCCCTTGTCCTGCTTACTTTCTCTTCACTCCGATGGTGGACAGGCCTGAAGTCAAAATCAGTCAGCTACAGAAGGAGGATGGGCCAAGAGAAGAAACTTGGCACAACCCTTAGTGGTGGAGGGTCATCTAAAGTTAGTGCAAGATGAACAAAGAGGTCTTAATACTAAATCAAGCCCAGGAGGTCCTCCCTTTATTATTTGATATTGGACATTCTAATCGCTTAAGGCTGAATTTGTGATTAAAAGTAATTGTACAGCTATTTGGATGACAGAAAAGTCATAAGTCTGAGAAAAATTTAACTTTAAATGTATCATATTACACAAATTGAAAGCTGCACTTTCATATCTTTTCCCTAGTATTTTTTGTCAATATATTGACTGCATTTGCTTGGTACATGTCTATCCCATGCCGTGCTTCTATGGACGAATACCATTAGTGATTTAACTATGACTATTGTGGGATATCTGTACACTGTGTGAAGGTGTATTGCTGTGATTGGTGTAATAAACGGCTGAATGGCCCATAGCTAGGCAGGAGGTATAATCAGGATTTCCAGGGAAAGAAAGGAAGAGGAGAAGAAATCTCAGCATGCAAGAGATGCCAGGAGACACCAAGAGGAAACAGGAGGTGCAAGATGGAAGAGAAAGGCAATGCCACGTGGTAGAATATAGATTAATAAAAATGTGGGTTAATTAAAGTTATATGACCTAGTTAATTGGGAACAAGCAAAGCTAAGGCCAAATTCTCATAATTAATAACAAGTCTCCAAGTCATTATTTGGGGGCTAACAATCCAAAAAGGGTCCAAAGATCAAAGAGAACACTTGCTACATATGATTTTGTTGTTCCAACTTCCTTCTGTTTACTGTTTGCCTGCTAGCTATATATTTTTCCATTGTAATTTTTATGATGCTAGGAATTGAACTCAGGGTCTTGCCCATGCTAAGCAAGCATCCTATCACTGAGGCCCACTTTATCCTCTTCCGATCATTTTCTTTTGAACTCTTCTGGGTACTTCTAATGACACTCTAAAAAAATATCCTGAACTCTTATGTCCTGTAAAAATAATCCAGCCTGGTGTTTTCTTTTCATAAGAGGGTTTAAATCATATAGATTATTGACATATTGTATAGCTATTTCTGCCTTCACAGTTCATTGTGTTTTCTTTATTTTTTTATTTTTTCCTTTTTTAAAAAATTTGAATTAGAAACAAGATTGTTTTACATGTCAATCCCAGTTCCCTTTCCCTCCCCTCCTTCCCTACCACCCCCTCATTGTGTTTTCTATTTCTATTTGCCATGTATTTTCTTTGCATTTTTCCATCCCTTCCTTTCTTGCCTATTGAACCAATGAGTTTTCTTTGAAAGTTTGAAACCTTTTTTTGTTTGTTTTTGTTTTTCAAGACAGGGTTTCTCTATGTAGAAATCATTTTCCCAAAAGTGGGGAAATAACTTTATTCAAAGGAAACAAGGAAACAACAGTATAGATTAGAAAATGATACACTGTCAAAATTGATAGTAGCCAAGATTAGTAAGAGCCCCAGGTTACAGCCTGGGGAGTCCTTTTGCGAAGTCTAAAAGAAGGAGAAGTTTTGTTGTTTGTATATTTGTTTTTAATTTTCAATAATTATTAAAAATTTTTCCAAATTGTTCATCTACCTATATTTTTCTTTCTATCTCTCCATTTTTTATTTAAATTAGAAACAAGATTATTTTACATGTCAATCCTAGTTTCCTCTGTCCCTCCCCCCCAACTAACACCCTACCTATCCCATATCCTTTCTGCTCTCCAGGGAGGGTGAGACCTTTCATAGGGGGTCTTCAGAGCTGTCATATCCTTTAGGATAGGGCCTAGGCCCACCCCCTTGTGTCTAGGCTCAGGGAGTATCCCTCTATGTGGAATGGACTCCCAAAGTCTATTCCTATGCTAGGGTTAAGTAGTGATCTACTACAAGAGGCCCCATAGATTTCCAAGACCTCCTCACTGAAACCCATTTTCCTGGCGTCTGGATCAGTCCCATGCTGGTTTCCCACCTATCAGTCTGGGAAACAAGAGTTCCCCCTTGTTCAGGTCAGCGTTTCTGTGGGTTTCACCAGCCTGGTCTTGACCCCTTTGCTCATCACTCCTCCTTCTCTGCAACTGGATTCCAGTTCAGTTCAGTGTTTAGCTGTTATCTACCTATATTTTTAGCATGATCTAGAATAAAATATCTCCCAACCCTATATTTTTCCTTGTACAGATTTTTATAATATATTTTGGAATATATACTGCACATATATTATTATATATGTTATATAATATATGGTATGATATTGGATACTTCCATAAAAATAAAATCATAAGTTCAGTTAATTATGTACTTTGAAAATTTGAAAATACACCCTTTAATTCTAGGAAGTTGTAAACTAAGTCTTACCTTGGAAATTAATTTAAATGTCAAAAATAAGAAAGACAAAGGAACTGTCCAATTTTTTGAGACAGAATCATTTTATGCAAGCCAGGCTTGAGACTCTAGCTTTTTGAGTGCTGGGATTACATGCATACACCATCACACCTGGTTTTCTTCAATTCTCGTGGTATCTTTACAGAACCTTAGTCTGGGTACATCAGGTTGAGAACTGTATCTCTTGAGGTTAGATTCCTCACACTTTACCTTTCAGTAAGGGAGAGAGGAGAGAGAATAATCATTTCTGAATATTTATTCTGTGCCCAAAATAGCCCTAGCTGGCCTGGTATTTGCTAATAAGCCAGTTGGCCACAAACACACAGAGATCCTCCTGGGTCTTCCTCCTGAGTGCTGGGATTGCACCACTACATGCACCACTACATCTGGCTGATTTATTTTCTTTTTAATGTGTATGCATGTGTATCTGTATGTTGGTATTCACAGATGCCTATGGAGGCCAGATGAGGGTGTCAGATTCCCTGGAACTAGAGTTACAGGTGGTTATATTTCTCCTGGCATGGGTGTGGGAACTGAACACAGGTCCTCTGTAAGAGCAGTGTGAACTCATATTGCTGAGCCATCTCTCTAGTCCTTAAACACAATTTAAAAATGTAATATCTCTTACATGCTTAAGCATATCAGCTTATACCCCTGGTAAGCTTCTTGTTCTAAGTTTTAATAATAAATCCTGTTCATCCTTTGGGATGTTTCATGAGTATCATTCATACAATGTTTCCTGAACTGGATTAAAGTCCTTTTTAAGAACTCATCTTAATGGTCTAACCCTAGATCCCACAAAGGATGTGGAGAAATAGGGTCTCCAAACCTACCCTTATAGTAACTTGCCAATCGATAATTCAGAATATGAATACTTAAGTCCTCTGACCCAAAGAATTCATCTACCGAAATGAGTTACTCACTAAGATACAAAGACTGCGCTATTCATTGAGTAATTTACATGCTCCATGCACCAGGGTTAAGGTGTGATAGTAGTTAGGTAATCAATAAGGTGCATATAATTATCAGCAAAACCCCTTTTATTGTTTATGCAGGTCCTTCTGCTACTCTTTCTCTGTCCTTAACCTAAAACAACCAGAATTTTGGAGGACTAATTAACATACAGTATGCTTAGCCTGCACCATGGTCATACTGGAGCTGGGTTATACTATTGTCTGACAAATATACTGACTGAACCCAGCTCCGGTATGACCACTGTGCAATGCCTAGGCATACTATAGCTAGGGAGTTGGCATGGGACTGACCTAGGCAGGCCCTCTGCATCTGTATGACAGTTGTGTAGCTTAGTCTTTTGTGGCACCCCGAGAGTGTAACCAGGACCTATCCCTGATGCATGAGCTGGCTCTTTGGAACCTATTCCCTATGATGGGATGCCTTGTTTGGCCTTGATGCAAGGGGTAGGAATTTGGTCCTGTCTTAGCTTGATCTGCCATGCTTTGTTGATTGCCATGGATGGCCTTACCTCATCTGAATGGAGATGGAGGTGGAGTGGATGGAGGGGGCAGAAGGGATGTGGGGGAAGGAATGCGAGGAGAGGAGGGCAGGAAATCTGTGGTTGGTATGTAAAACAAATTTTAAAATGCCGAATAAAAAATAAAATAAAAAAGAATTTATATCTAAGGTTGCATATGGTGAGGAATGCCTTTAATCCCAAAATGTGGGAGGCAGAGACAGGCAGATCTCTGTCCCAGTTAGGGTTACTATTGTTGTGCTAAAGCATCATGGCCAAAATCAAGTTGGAAAGGAAAGGGTTCATTGGCTTACACTTCCACATTGTCATCTTCATTGAAGGCAGTCAGAACAGGAACTCAAGCAGGCCAGGAATCTGGAGGCAGGGGCTGTTGCAGAGGCCATGGAGGGGTGCTGCTTATCAGCTTGCTCTTCATGGCTTGCTCAGCCTGCTTTCTTATAGCACCCAGGACCGAGTCAATTCAGTGGGGGCCCCACCCACAATGGACTGGGCCCTCCCCCATGGATCACTAAGAAAATGCTCTACAGACTTGTCTACAGCCAATCTCATATAAAGGCATTTTCTCAACTGAGCATCCTAACTATCAAATGACTCTAGCCTATGTGAAGATGACATAAAACTAACCAGCACTATCCTGGTCTACTTAGCAACTTTCAGGTCATGCAGGGCAACATAGAGATGTTGTCTCAAAACAATTTATGTCTAGGTTAAAGAAAGCTACTTTTTTAAATTAGCCTGTTTCTTTAGCTTTACTTTCCTAGTCCACTATCAAAATTTTTATGAACACTTTGCCAATAATCTAATATTCACAAAGGGCGTATCTCCATCAAGAGTATAAAAACCTCTACTTTAGGGCAGCATCCTTTGGTTTCATTGATAAAATGTGAACCATTAATTCACTTAAATATACTTTATAGTAAAATATAATGCAAAAAATCACTTCCAGAAGGATTTTCTCAAAATATTTCTTGACTATATTATGCTTTCATTGATTCAATGTTCTAACACATGAAATACATATGTTCAGTCATTTACATTCTGTTCTATTTTGGTGGCTAAAATAACTTTTACTGAGTATCATTTTATACCAAAATTTATACCAAAATTTGCTATGTAACAACTCTTTAAAATATTTTATTTTGCACGTCTTTAATCCCAGCACACGGGAGGCAGAGGCAGGCGGATTTTTGTGAGTTCGAGGCCAGCCTGGTCTCCAGAGCGAGCTCCAGGATAGGCTCCAAAACTCCACAGAGAAACCCTGTTTCGAAAAACAAAATAATTTTTTTGTGTGTTTTGCATGCACGTGTCCTAGAAATGAAGTTATGAATGCTTGTGAACCACCATGTAGATGCTGGGAATTGAACTCAGGTCCTCTGCAGGAGCAACAAGTGCTCTTAACTTCTGAGCTGGCTGTGTAGGCCCCTCCTTACCCTTTCCCCCAAATTTTCCCATTTGACATTTTATATTCATTCCCTCACTTTAAAACAATGAAAAAAGAGACCATGAATTTGACAGCAGGCAAAGGAAGACTTAGATGGGAGGGACTGAAGGGAGGAAAAGTGAAATGATGTCATTGTAATTCCAAAAATTTTAAAACAAGTAACTTTAAAAATGGAAAGAGAAAACCACCATACCCACCAAAATCATAACAAAGAAGAGTCCTTTTTATATCAATCTGGGAACAAAGACACTTAAATTATATGTATATTTTTGATGTAGCCTTTATTCAAATTATGCACATTCAGAATTTTGAGTATATGGTAAAATAGTAGTTATGGTTACTTCATGTGTGCTAGACAGCCTCACATTGTACCTCACCGCCTCCATCCATTTCTGTACTTGTTCTGTGTACCTCAGGCTTCCCAATATAGCCTACGTATAAGGTATTCCTTCTCTGGCTTCCAGTTCGGCAAAAGGAAGGAGGCTGTATACTGGCATGATGCAGAAGTGAAACAGAGGTTTGTCACTTATCTTGGCATCTTTTTTTTAAGGATTCATATGTGCATCACAACTGCTGTAAGATGGTTCCTTTTCCACACAATTATGTACCTACCATTCCAGTAACCTTTGCCCCATTCCTCATCACCTCCTTTGCCTAGGGGTACTAAACCCCATGTGATGGGCTAAATTATAAGCCCCCTCTTCATATAGCCCTTACAGATCAAAATGTAGTTATATTTGAAAAGTCTTTACAGACATAATTACGTTTAAGCAATGTCACCACAGCAGGCCCCAATCCAATGACTGGGTCCTTGTAAGAAATTGGAAATATATAGACACAGAGATGGTCATGGACAATCCCAAGGAAAAACCATCTCTGTCAGCACCTTGATCCTTTATGCTTTAGAACTAAGATCAATTTCTTTTCACCAGTCTGTAGCACTGTTATGCTTGTCCAAACCAAACAATATATGCCATGACTCTGCCTCTCTGCCAATGAGAAAAAAAGCCCCAAGACTTTGATCCTATAGCATTCACAATTCTCACTTCCAATTTGTCCATCACTTTCCCAAATTCCAACAAAAATCATATGCTTTTCTTGTCGCAAGTATAAAAAATAGCCATATTGGGGTAGGGGGAAGATGACTGGGGAATTTCCATGAGAATTAGAAAAATCCACAAGTATTCCTGATAGAAATACATAGGGTAACCCACCCATGCTTCCTCTTGTGGGAAAATTAAAGCTTTTAGCCTGGGTCCTGGACATAGTTTTCACAATCAAAATAAGGGGCAGTTTAGAGTACTCATCCCACTGTACATGCCAAAATCACAGGCATAAGCACCAGGAACAAACCTGGCTGGTATAAGCACCACTAGTAAGCAATCTAGCCGAGAAGCAACACTGAGGAGAAATGCCTTGACAGGGCATAATCTTATCTGCTACAGCAAGCATTTTTTAAAGATTTGTACTTTTAATTATGTGTATGTGTGGGGGCGTGTGCATGTCCATACACATACCTGAGATGGCCAGAAGGTCCCAGATCCTCTGCTGGAGTTACAGATGGTTTTTGAACTTCAGGGAACCAAACCTAGGTGCTCTGAAAGAGCGGCATAGGCTGAGCAACCTCTCAGGCCCAAGAAAGGAATTTTTCTTTTGGGAGACAAACGCTTTTGTGCCACCTAAGTATTCCAGGAACCTGCATTTGTCAGTCTCACTAACATAAAAAGGCACATCACACAGAATTTTGCTTTGAAATTTAGAAACAAGTTTTATTTAAGATCTGAAATACAATTCCTAAAATATCAACTTTTCAGAAAACTGTGGCTACACAATAATGCATTGCCTCTATCATGTTAGAACGTGCATGAGACTCAAATACAAAAACCAAGAAACAAATCACCATCCTTCAACAATTTGAGCAAAGATAGAATGAATGCCTAAGGAACAAGATGGACTTGCAGAGGATGGGCTGTTTACGTCAAGCACCATAAAAAAAAAAAGAGCACAAATGCATGGGATTTCAGGTATATACATTAAGTTGAACCTTTGGCACTAGGAACCAGGGCATCTTATCACGTAGCATTAACACATATTAGAAAACCGTGTAGTGTCAAAGGGATAGAACCACCAGCATTCAAGCAATGTTGTCAACTAGGCAATAAAATGTTCTACTGAATTTCTTCTTTGTCTAATTACTGCATACACTGGTAGCAACTTTGAAATGAGGAAAGGAGCTGGGCACTCCTTTTATTTTCTGTTTACAACAGAACAGGAAACAAACTGAAACATAAGCCCTGTTTTACATCGACAGTTGTAAAGAACATCAATTATACAATGAAAGGACTAAACAGAAGTGTTTACAGATACCAGACGATAGTGAGTGGTCAGTAGACCTTCACAGGGCTTTGCGATGGTAGTCAGCAGAAGCCACTTTGTAATCACTGGCAGTGAACAGAGAGGCAGAATTCTTTGCCAGATATTTAAGGAAATCATGCAAATAGCCCAACAATAATGCCAGGCTTTTCTCATCAAGGGGCGTATAGGCCAACATTGCCCCAATTCTCACAAATAATCTCAGTAGGTGTGGCGCCCCATAGATCTGCGACATTGGCGCATCTGGGTGTGCCAGAAGGATTTCGGCATATTGGGGCCGCTCAAACTTGTAGAGCAGCTGAGTGCCCAGCATCACATTGAAATACTCTTTTATCCCTCCCACAACTTCATTAACCGCATACTCCTTATTATCAACGTTTCCCTGTGATTTCTTACAATTGGCATACTCCTCAAGAATGGCATCTACATTCTTTTTAGCAGGGAGCTGGAACAACTGCTTCTGCCTGGTAACCAAGTCCCAGTCCTCCACCAGCCATGGTTTTAGCTCTTCGGGAATCTTCACTTTCACTTCCATTCTATTCTTGAATGCTTCCTCACTCTCCACAGTGGGGTCAGCCCGTGCCCGTTTCTTCCGGGGGGGCTGGGGCACTTCGCTGGTACTGCCACCATCTCCGTTGCCAGGAATCTTCTGCTTGTTCTTCCTGGTCTTCCGCGCAGAACCAGAAGGGGGGTTCTCAGCAGAGCGACCGCCCCATCTTCCTGGGAGGGCTGGTTCAAGATTCTTTGGCTGTGAACCAGCCGACTTCTTTCCTGAGGCAGCTCCCCTCATCTTACTTCTCTGCATGTTGCTTCGAGTTGGCTTCTTAAAGTTGTCTTCTTCAGCAGATTGTTGTCCACGAGTTTGAGAAGCCTGCTTTCTGGAACTCATTCAACCCTGTTTTTATTCCAACCACTGTAATATATAAAGTATTTTATTTGGTTGTTTACTATGGTGACTTTGAGAGCCATCAGAGCACAACACATGCCAAAATCTGTTGGATATTGATTTCAGGTCCTATTTCTGGACCATTTATAAGTGCACTTCTATCCTCTCCTTTCTCTAATCCTTACTACCACCCACAAGCCTTGCCTCACCCAACAACTCATCAGACATGCCCACAAATTTGTTTCTTGATGCTATTTAAAAGACAGGGATTTAATTTTAGAGAAAGAGATTTTGACAAAACCATAGAAGGAAGTGGATCTGAAATTTAAGACTCTGGAACAAGAATAAGGATTTGAAAGTAATAAGCAAGAGTAGTTTAATGGGTTGCAGGTAAAAAGAATTAACAGTAAAGGTTTGCGTATCCAAGTGTAGGTAGGCCTTAACTAGTATTAATGGCAGTGAAGAGAAACACACACAGAGCAATACAATATTGAAGGTCAGAGTCAAACTGGGTTCTGAACAACTAAGCCTGAGTAGTTAATCAAAAGCAGGTTTTTAAGGATTAATTTGACACCACCAGAAAGCAAAATTAGTCCCATGATGGTTATTTGCATAAAACATCTCAGGGACTGCTTGCTGGAAGATGAAACTGCAGGTGTCAGTGACAACTTTCAGGTTTTGAGGATGGATGATTTTATTTGTATCATCACCAAATGAGATGGTATATATACAAGTAAACTGCTTAGAGGAGAAAGATGCTTAGCTTTGGACTTTTTCTATCTGGGGTGTGCACTTGAACACAGAATGTTCAAACTCAGGTCAGAGCAGAGATGGAGATTTCAGTAACTGCTGTAGAGCTGGTAGCATATACTATGAGACAGTGAACCTTTTCATTGAGAACAGAGGAATTTCACACAGAGAATTCTGGAAAACTTAAAAAAAAAATAAGTCTCCTGCTACTCTTATATAGCACAACTCATTAAACAACCCCCTTGACTTACACAATCTTCCTTCTTTCCCTTCCAAGGACTCCTAGTAATTTCCCAGATGGAATCTGACAGATCTCCTAGGATGGTCTGGAAAGATGAAGTGGGAATACAACCTAAAAAGGAAAGTAGGTATCTGAAATGAAGATGAACTTTTGTGGAAATATGCAAGAAAAAAATTACAAATGTGTCTTAACATATGAAGGAAAATTCTAAGAGATCTTGATTTGCCACATGGAGTTGGAAGAAATCAGACAAATGATACATGACAAACTATTTCTGGTTGTTACAGGCTGCTACAAGCATGCCACGTTATGGCTGAACAGCTAACTTAGAACGCCACAGAAACACTTCCCCACGTGAATGGAGATACAAAGATATTCACTGAAGTGGTATTTGTAACGGGAAACTGTGTACATTTACATATTCATCAGGGAGACAGTAATAAGAATTACATATGCCCACTGCAGAATACTCTATTTAAGCAGAGGCCCATATAGTGACACTAAAAGCTGTTCAATGTTTAGGCAAATAGGTAAGTAGCACAGAAAGGGAGCCTAAAATGAACAGATAGCACAGGAAAAATTAAGCACAATTCTTATGAGCAATGCAACCCTGTTTGTTTTAAAGAGGTGTGTAAATGTGTAGAACCTGACTCTTACATATTCAGGGAAACCTCTGAGAAAAGGATGACAGTCCAGCTTTAATTAAAGCCAGATCTAGCCAATCATGTGGTTAGGTGTCATGGAATTGCCAAGGAAAATTCAGACTTAAGAATTGCTTAGAAATGAAAGCCACTGGTGCTTAGGGTATTATGCAATTTATGGAAATATCCTTTAATTCAAAGGACAAAGTTCCATGCAGATAGTGAAAGGCAATACCAGCCTTCCAAACATTAGAACTGGCAAATACAGAAGCTAACCACGTAGGAATGAAAATCACTATTTTAAGACGTAAAAATACGCCCTGTAAAGGTTCTGTAGTGATGGTAGCTAGAAAAGCCATTATCTTTTAAACTCCCATGTTCACAAAATGCTATAGCTAGGGTTTTTTTCTTTTTTTAAAATGTAGAATTGTGAATAGGATAAAAAGGACCTTGGAGAATGAGTGAATTCCAGAAAGCCCACCCTGGGACTCACTATAACTATCCCATAAAACTAAAAAAAAAAAAATCCTAAAACAATGAAATCACCCAGGAACCATTTTGGATGCCACACTGATCATCAGCACTTCCTTACCAATAAACCTGAGAATGACAGCTGAATTTATGAAACATCCTTGTTATTAATTATAGTCTTACTCATTTTGTAAGAATTCTACCATTCATACACATTCCTATGCTAAATGCAATGCCTTGACATTTCTATAGGAAAGTCCACACATTGGGCAAAGTGTGTATGACCAGAGTAAATAAAAGCCAGGACTGACTCTACCTCCCAGGTGCTGGGATTAAAGCTCCTTGATGTGCCTACATGCTTAAGGACAGCCTTACTATTTACTATGCTCTGTACTCCTTTCCCAGAAGTTTAATATCACCCCAGGAACTTTAAAATAATGCCATTATATATTGGCACACAGTGCTTAAATTTTTACTCCATTTTGTGCGTCTCTTCCCTGCTCCCCAAATCCCACTACTAAATGTTTAGTTAGCATACCTACCTTTATTCAACTTCCTCTCCCTCGTTTATATATAAGTAAAGCCCCACTAGAGCTTGACCACTAGATGCCTACATGCTAGCTCTAGAACAATCCAAAGCATTTATAACATATTTTTATATTTGCCTCTACTTGTGTATTGAAGTATAGGTAAGCACAATGCATCAAATCTTGGATCTCATCTTTAAAAAAAATCCTTTAAAAAATCGTGTACCCATATGAAGGTTATAATATACATCTTTTGGGCTATGAAAGATTTTTTTTTCATTTTTCCAACACTCCAAGCTGGAGTGAATCAAGGCATAACATATTTAAGGCTTTTTAACATGGTGCTATATTGTTTTACCTTCAAAACCTGCAATAATTTACAACCCTAACAGTGAGTAAAAGTGATCAGTCACACTACACCCTCCGGTAAGCACCAGCAAATCTTTACTTTTATTTCTGCCTTGCCTCTAAGGCAAGTGCTCCACCACTAAATTATATTCCCACCCTCAAGGGTTTAATTCAGGGCCTCCCACATATCAGGCAAGCATTCAACTGCCAAGGCAACTATACCCCAATCTTTAAGCCCCCACCTGCCTTTTGCCAATATAACTTTTATAGTGTGGTATCTTCATTTGAAAATGTATTACCAAGCCACCTTTGCATAAATCACTGGTCAGTTCTTTTTCTTTCTTCTAGGGTGCTTCTTGTTTCATATTGATTATAACACCTTTTTTTTGCTAAAATATTTTAGGTATGGTTAATAGTGTCTTATAGACTGAATGTTCTCAAATCTCAGCATTACAAGCAAACCTGGGTGGCCTTTCCTTTGCAACCTTTGGCTTTGTTGTGCTCAGGGAAAATGATGTCAAATAAATGTTGTAGAAATGAGTTCCTATATTATTTCTTTGTGTGTTTTTAATTTTCCCCAAATTTACAGCAATATTTTCTCAATGTTCATTGCTGATTAATCTATCACTTTCTCAAGGACAAATGCTAATATCCATAAATGTATGTGACCTAAAAAATTTATGTGACTTTTAAGGGGCTCTCTTCCCAAGCTCAGGCTGGCCTGGAATTTGCATTAATCCTCCTGCTTTTGCTTTCCAACCTCTGAAATTAGAGGCACAAGTCACCACACCCATTTCTAGGCCCTATGAATGATAATTCTGGTTGTTCTTGTAACAGTATCATAGTGGTTCAGTTATCATGGTTTAAGGGCATAAATGATGCTCTAGAACACTACCTGTAAATCGATATAAAAGATGGCTGATGTGGTATTACATTAGCTGTAAAATACTGGGGATAACCTTATAGTGATTTAAGTAAAGGAAGGTCACTGTGAAAGAAATACCATGAAAGAAGTTAGACAGAGATCTACAAATGGACAAAGACTATTTGTTAAGTAATTATAGGTAGTTATAAAATAGTATATATACTGACACCAGTTTGTGCAAGGGAAATCATAAAACACCCATATGCATATCTATACACAATATAGACAAGTTTGTAATTGGGTCTTCTAGAAGGAAATTAAGAAATCTGCTAAGTTATTGATCTTAGGGAGAAGTAGGGTTAGTGTATATTATTCATGACTTTGGGATGTGCTCATCCATGGATTTTACAAGTACTTTCATTTCATTTCCACCATATACTGTATGCTTCATAGGCATACTACTCAGCTAGTTCCCAAAGATCCAAGTCAACATCCTTTTCCTCTTTTGAGGCTTTCCCTAGTTCAGATCTCTCTGGCCCTTGCTTTGTCAGTTCCTATTGATCCACTTTCAGACCTCAATCATCCTCTAAATTGCTTCTCTTCTACCAGGGAAGGGCTCTCCGGAGAAACCTTTCACAAAGGAGAAAAAAATGGAGGAAATTATATAACTCCTTTAGAAATGTAGCTGTGAAGACATGGAGACACACCCCTTCCTTTCACTGCTTCATGCAAGGAGACTCCAAAGGCAGTTTTGTGTATATGTGTTACAGACACATGTACTGAACTCCAATAATTTGTTGGCATAAACCTTTAGTAAACTGTACATATGGGACCACATCAATTACATTTTTCATCTCTTGGTCTCTGGATAAAATCAGGCATACATCAACTTTCTCATTTGGATCTTAAAACATTTCTTATTCTTAAAAAAAAATCTTTTTGAGAAAGGATCTCACGTGTCCCAGGCTAGATTGAAAAGTTACTATAAAGCTTAGGATGACCTTGAGCTTTGAAGCTTCCTGCCTCCACCCCCCAAATGCTCAGATTGCAGGCATGTGCCTCCACACCTGGCTTGTGCAGAGCTGGGGAATCAAGCCTGGAACTTCATGCATGCTGCAGAAGCAACTCCACCCACTGAGCTACATTCCCAACCCCATGGATTATTTTCAGTCTGAACAAAAGAAGAAAATGATATTAAAAAAATGGCTAGCTGCTAGAAATGGTAGCTAAAATTATAGGTCCTAGAAATTTCCTCAAAAGTAAATGTACTTAGAACTTTGATCAGATAATCCAGAAGTCTTAAATTTCAGAATTCAGTTCTAGTAGTTACTTGCTGCTTCTGGAAAATGAGAAACCAAAAATATTAATTAAAAAATCCAAGAAAAATATATTTACTATTCAAAAATGTGTTTATGTGTGTGAGTATAACATGTTTCATGACTCCTAAAGCCAGAAGTATCATTCCAGCAAATATTTTCATGAGGACACTTTGGAACAAAGGAAGTTTCTTGTCCAAGATTACACAGTAAGTGGAAGAGCAGGCAATCAAATCCATCAAGTATGAATTTGCTCTTGAGAAAAATATTTGAATCTGTGACACTATTCCAGAGCACTAATTTTCAGAATGTTTTTAAATTAAGAGATAAAGATTACACAGGGCTATATTGTTTATCTAATGTGTATCTTTCCCCTTTCAGAATTTAGAGTACTTTCTCAGATGGGAGCTGATTAATCTTCCAAATATTCCTAGACATTTAGGAAGGTTATGTGATATGATTTTGTCTGTGAACTGAGGCCAGAAGGAAGGCACTTACCCTGTATTCTGCAAACAGGAATGGTTCTGCAACCAGGGTCAGATCTCCTGATCCTTATTGTGTAGCAAACTTAGCTTTTCTGATGATGACCTAGAAGGTCAAACAAAGAGATGGAAAAGGACATAAAAAGATATGAGATGGTGATTTTCTTTTCCATCAGTCAATGCAATTTTATCTCACACAAAGGACATCAAAGCTGATAATGTACAATTTTTATTTTTCTGTGGTTATATTTTCAAATGCACTTCATTGTTTATCAATTTTTGAAAAAAAGGATTAATTTCTCTTAAGTTCAATGTGAAATAAATAAAACTGCAAAGGGACACCATTACAAACCGATGCGAATCCATCATCCAGCTCCAACAATTACCAACTGAAGGCCATCTTGTTTCATCTGTAACCCCACCCACTGCTCCCCCCCCCACTTTTTTAAGCTACCGAAAAATGACTTCAGAATTATGAAAAATTTCAAATATATACGAAGGGTAAAAGATGAATACAGAAAACCCCATCTGCCTACCCCTCAGCTTAAAACGATTATTAATCTAGGGTCCCAATTATACCCCTCCCATCTCTCTCTACCGCTGAAATTATTCTGAAGCAAATCCTAGTCATCCACGTATTTTGAAGCCATTTTCAGACATTATTTAATCCCTACGCAAATATATACATTTATTTCTGCAAAATAAAGCAATCTGAAAACATAACCACATCGCTACCATAAAAGACTAAAAAATTCTGACACCGATTTCATTAAAGAATATTAAATTCCGCATTTAAAAATTCCCGATGCTTCTTAAAGAAAATTTTACAATTGGTGTGCTCGAATCAGGATTCAAACAAGGCCTACTCATCGCATGTGCTTCATATCTAGCTTGTTCTCATTCTCCTCCTTCCCCACCTCCTTTCTCTCTCTCTCTTTTTTTTTTGACTTTAATTGTGGGAAAATTCCAATCCTCAGCTATTTTGAAGCAAATCTCAGGCTAGCTAATTATTTTATCGGTAAGGCTTAATATATATTTATTATCAAAATTTCTTCTGAGAAAGAGGATGATGTGCAGAAAAAATATAATATATCGAGTGAATCTGCGTAATTTATAATTTTCTTCTGCTACAAAAATATCTTAAATAACAATTTCTAATATCGTTCGGAGACAGACTTCACATTGAATACCTTACACGCACTATTACTGTGCACATCTGAGTCCACGTCTCTGAGATGGGTACTATTATCACCGTTTTACAAACATGGAAACCGAGACACAGAAAGGAGCCTTGCCCAAGTTGGGCGTTGGCGAGTCGGGATACGAATCCCGCTTTGCCTGAATGTGAAGCTACTAGCTAATCCTGTCTAGAGACACGAAGAAAAGAGGAAATCATCGACCCTTCCTCCCCACCCCCACCCCGAAACCTGAAACGAGAATCCAGTTCTTTCCAGCAGCCGACGTGTGATCACTGCTGCTCCTCCAACCGCCATAGTAAAGCCAGGTTTCTCTGGCAACTGATATCCATAGGCAGACACGTCACCCAGGGGGTGGGCTTAGCGTTTCAGCCAATCATAGTCGTCTTGTCTCAGTTTTAGAATGTTCCATAACCAAATGATTGGATCAAGGCTCGCACGTCAGCAGTGACACTTCGCCGCAGTAAAGGCGGGTGCTAGCAACCTGCTTCTTCATGGTTAGGGCCGAAATCAAACCAATTACCGTCCTTCTTCAGTGCGGATTTCGGCCAATCACAATCGCCCTTTTAGGCTCTGAGCCCGCCCTCCAAATGCGCTACAGCCGTTGGGTCATAAGTCTATAGGGCAGCGTGTTCACGTGGCCTATTTTCACGACCCAGAGTTCCCCTGACCGTGGGTTTTTTTTACCCCCACCTCCTTTCCCTCGCTCTCTTCTTCTCCTGCAGGGAGGCATTATGGGTTTGTGGGTCCCTTCCCCTCCCCCGCCCCCGCACCACTGGGAAAGGAAGTGTCTACGTGGCTTGCGGAAATAGGATAGGCGGAAATGAGCTAAGGTTCCCGCGAGTGGGAAGAGCGAGGTCAAACCTCGGGCCACGCCCCCGAGCTTGTTGCGCAACTCTCGGAACAGGAGAAAAAAAAGGAATAACGAAGGTTTTGATGTGTGTGTGTGAGGGTGGTGAGTGCCACGGGCGGATGGCGTGAGCACCGGGGTGTATGTTCGCGGGCAGGCTCGCGTGGCCGCCGAGTGTGGTTGTGGGTGCACACCAGCCCTCGTGGCGCCGGAGGTGATGGGTGTGCGCAGGCGTGCACTCCTTGCTGTGGCGGGAGGGGCCCTGACCGCTCTTTATATTGGTGGATTGCTGTTTTTTTTTTTTTTAATGTTTGCAAACTGCTTTAATGGAAAGGAAAATAATTAAGGAAAATTACTAGTAACAGAAGTAAAGGGCTTTTGTTAGAAAAGGCCCGCCGATTTAATTTTTTTACGTGTGTGTGTGTGTGTGTGTGTGTGTGTGTGTGTGTGTCTGTTGTTTGAGACCCGGTCTCGCTAATATAATCTTGGATGGCCTGGAACTCATGGAGATCCGCCTTTCTCTTTTCTTCTTCCCGAGTACTGGGATTAAAGGCATGCGCCACTCCACTCAGATTTAATTTTAGATTATATAGATGCTCTTTATTCTCACATTTTACTCCACCAAAATAAACTCGCATGCTTAAGATTCAAAACTATATTAGTAAAGGGGCACTTCTTTAAAGTTTCCAAGTATACTCCCCTCCTGTCTATCACTGAGACCTTCCCCTTTGCCCTGCACCAAACTTACTGCATAATTGGCAGAAATAATACGAACATACAGAATTAAATTCACCTATGATAGAGACCCCTCCAAGTTTTTCTGGGCTCTAACCTTCACCTACCTTTTGGCCTAGTCTCCAAGCATAGCGATCCTCAGGCAAATATGCATTCGGTCAATTTTCCAGAAAGTTCCCTGGGTGAGGTTTATACCTCTTGAATCTGCCACTAGATGTCACCAAATCCCAGCAGAGCACTTGTTGGGAGATTTATTTTTTTTGCTCCACCCACGTCTTAATTGATGAACTCAATAATCTCTGATATATATATATATCTTAAAATCCCAAAGAACAATACAATCAAGTTTTGTAAAGTAACAACGCTAGTCAGGGAATTATATACCCAAAGATTTTTGTTAATTTCTTTCCTTAAAAAGAAAAGCCATCTGTTCTTCCAGATTTTCTTTCCCCTTGTACTATTTTTTTTACTCAGAATTAATAAATGAGCCTAAAGGCTGGTGCTAAAATCCTCTGTGGGACTTGGTGGCACATCTACAATATCAGCACTCAGCAGGCAGAAGGACCCCAAGTTGAAGACCAGTTTAGATTATTTGTTGAGATCCTGTCTCTACATTAAAAAAAAACTAATGAAAGACTATTCTTTTCACTTTTTGCCCACTTTATTTTCAAATACTTACAGTTCCTCCAAATGCTAATTGCAGGCGACTATAGTCAGTCTGTAAAGTTAACTCTGAGGTAAAGTTAGACCTCAGTATTAAAAAATATCGTCCTTTCCCCTTGAAATTTTTAGCAGATATGTGTGTTTGCACCCTAATTTTTTGTGGTGTTTCTGTTTTGTGAGCAAGAAGTTAAGTATGTGTAGTTGGTATAAAAAAGTGATATTTCATTATGCGGAGGGTCATCACACAAAGTTCACACTGTTAAATTTCTAACTACAGTCCTAAACCTATCTCCCCAAGGTTGCTCGCCTGTTCAACGTATCATTGAAGATCAGTTGAGAGTCTCTAACAAAAGTCTCTAATTCTAGGGTCAGGATCCCCGGGGAGACTCACCAGCCGCAGGGTAGATCAAGGTGTCGTTTCTCCAGGTGCACAGAGGACGAACAAGCTCCTGGTCTCTGCTTATATAGTGGCCAGAGCGTCATAGGATTCTAGGACTGTGTCTGGTTATCTTGAGTGAGTGATGTCACTGGGTTCTGGTTATCAGATGCAGCCTCGGGTGTAGAGCATTTCCTGACTAAGCTGTTTTTACATGTCTAAAAGGCATTTTTTTTTTTACTTTGCTCGTGCTCATTCCATTTTGCATAACTTGTATCTTTAGAGTCAGATAGTAAATAGTGAAACATATTTCATACTTACTTGCCTTGTGTTTCAGGGCAAATGATGATGTAGCCCTGATTTTTTTTTATTTCCGTGTATAAGCACATGTGTGCAGGAGTGCTTGCCTGTTCTTGTTGAGGCTAAAGGTCAGCTTCATTTTAGGTCTCTTCCTCTATTTCTGTCCACCTTATATTTTGAGGCAGCGTCACTCAGTATACTTGGAGTATTCTATATGGGCTACAAGATCCTGGCTTGTCATCAAGCTCCTAGGATCTGCCTATCCCTAGCAATAATCCCCCTTAAAACACTGGGGTTACAGATACGAGTCCCATGTTCAGCTTTTATATAGTTTCTAAGGAATGGAACTTAGGTCCTCATGGTTGAACAGCAGATGCTTTGCCCCCTGAGACATCTTCCCAGCCAGACCCTCAATTTTTTAAATATTTTCTGTATTTTAGATGTTACATTAAATATTTTTTCTTTTCTTTTTTTTTGGGGGGGTGGTGTTTCGAAACAGGGTTTCTCTGTGTAGCTTTGGAGCCTATCCTGGCACTCACTATGTAGACCAGGCTGGTCTTGAACTCAGAGATCCACCTGCCTCTGCCTCCCCAGGTGCTGGGATTAAAGGCATGTGCCAACACCACTGGCTTTTTGAAAAATAACACCTATTGAGCAACTCCTGGGTATTAAGGGTCTTTTTCCCCATTTGCCTTTTTGTTGTTGTTGTTTTTTGAGACAGGGTTTCTCTGTGTAGCTTTGGAGCCTGTCCTGGCACTCGCTCTGTAGACCAGGGTGGCCCTGAACTCACAGAGATCCGCCTGCCTCTGCTGGGATTAAAGGTGTGAGCCACCAACACCTGGCCTTTTTTTTCTTAACAAAATTGTACACCATAATCAACTGACAAATATCTGTTCTAGTTATCAACGATATCTATTTGTACACATATGGGTGAAGTTTTTTTTAGGATTTTAATTTCATTGCTTTTATATATGTGTAGGTGTATATATCTGCGTGTGGGTACGTGACATGAGTTCAGAGCTCAGAGGCATCAGATCCCCTGGAGCTGGAATCACAGACTGTTCTGAGACACCTGACATGGATGCTGGGAACCTAACTTGGCTCCTCGAGAAGAGCAGCAAGTGGTCTTAATTGCTGAGCCATCTCTCCAGCCATAATGATGAAGTTTCTAGAACAGTTTAGAACTGTATTTCTCAGGCAAACCAGAAGCATCAGCATCACCTGGTAAGTTATCAGAAAATTAGATTCTTAGGCCCTATCTCAAATGTCGTAAATCAAAGGTTCTCTGGATGGAGTTTGGGAATCCATACCAATACAAATTGTCCTGATGAATCCGGGGGCTCTCTAAAATTTAGGAACCTCTGCTTTGGAGGGCAAAAATGCAACACTTTTTGTACACCACTAGAGGGTGCCATAGAATGTAAAGCAAATGAAAAGGGCTTACATGTTCTGGGATACCCTGCGTAGTATCAGTCTCGTTTTGCAGATTAAGGAATGTGTCACCATAGTGTTTATCTGTCAAAGTCTGAAAGAATCTTTACCTTACAGATCGTTCTCTTCTTTGATTAATGTTGACTGAACCATTAAGAAGCTAGTAGGAGAGCAAACTAAGTATGCGGAAATAGCTTGATGATTTTCATATCTTTCTTCCTCTCCCTTCTATAATAGGGTATAACACAAAAGCCTAGGAGTGGCCTCCTTGTTATTTCTTTTTTCTCAATGCTCTTTCAATTCTGTAGTTATCCATTTCAGCTTGTGTCATAATATTTTATGTATAATAAAGGCCTGAGGGTGGTGAGTAAAGCAGAGATTTGAAAACCCATTATGGGTCACTCACTCTGTTTTATACATAAATCCCAGTAAGCTTAGGTGAAACTTAATATCATTTTATAGTAATGAAAGTGAGTTCTGGTGTTCAGTTACTTTACAAGTGATAAAATCTGAATATTCCAGGCATTTGTAATTCTAGTATTCAATTAAGCTTTCTAGTTCTCTGGTTTAGTTTCTATTTAGGTGATTTTTTTCTTCCTTTTTATTTGTGAGCCATTGATACTTTTTGATCCAATGAAAATGTAGAGAAGTCTCTCTCTTGTATTTTGGCCAGGTTTTATCTGACACCAGATATGCACTCTCTAGGTCTCCTCCTCTCAGGCAGTCCAATGGCAGGATTTTGACTCATCCAAGCACTTTTAGAACCAATTCGAGAAATCTGACATTGAGTGACGCTGACCAAGTATTATGACACACTGCATTGGGGTGCTTTGTAGAATAACAGTGTGTTCAAGGCCATAAGTGGTTCAGATTTCAAAGTTTTTCCGAATTTGAGTGATTCTTAAAACAAGTTCTCTTAGATTTTATAAACTTCAGTGTCATACCACCTATGCATGAGATGGGAACAAACATTTTAATTTCATCATGTTAGAGCCACCGTATATAAGAAAGTATCCAAGTAGCATGTGTGACTATTTAAGTCAAAATTCATTAGACTGAAAAAAAATCGATTTAGTTGCTTGTTCTGGCTATACTTCAAAGGTAGCTACATATTGTTACTAGCTGTTGTCTAAATTTGGATACAGATCACTTCCAGCATCTCTGAATGTTCTGCTAGACAGTGCTGATTTAGATGACAGAAGGTATGGAAAAGAGCCTAGTATTATAATGCATGTCTTTTGACAGATGCCCTCCAAATGGGGTATTTTTTCCTGCTCTTCTCAAGATCAGAGCTAGGGTGTTCCATTTTGTTGATAGCATTGGGAGAGGAAGGTGAGTTACCCAAGGTACTTTAACAAGGGCCATGTCTGGCACTGGAACCTGCATTTCTGACTGTTGCTACAGTTTTCTAATAGGGCTATCCTTGTACTTTCCTGGGTAGGGTTGCAAAAGCAAGATCATAAATAATGTGAAATAGTTTTAGAATCAGAGTGGTAACAAAAATGGCCTAGAAACAATGCTCTATGTATTCAAGGTAGCACAGGACTCAGCTCTTTCCATCTGTTATCTTAGCAAATCCTCACGGAAGCCCAGAGAAGTTAAATAGTCACCTAAAGTTGCTCAACCAGTAAATTGCAGCACAAGACCAGACTTGTCTCTGACTTTAAAGCCCAGGCTTTTCCCTGTTATGCTATGTTACCCCATCAATGTGACTATTGCCCTGCAACCTTAACTTAGTGGGGTAAAGCCTCAAGTAGATTCTTCACTTATAGTCAGTTCTCAGAAAATGAGAAACATTCTTTTTTAGAATTTACAGCTATACTGTTGCCTTCACATGATTTCAACTGGAAGAGAAAGATAGCTTCATTTTATTTGGTTCGAAGGCCCAAGGCCAGACTGAAACTATTTAAGGTCTCAGCCCTCACAGGGTATTCAGGGGTTCTATGGACACTGCATTAGTTTGCAAGACCACCATTAGCTCATACAGTGCCTTTATGGTAATCAGAATCATAGGCCACCTATGGGCAGACACAGTGCAGAAATATGTGCACTCCAATGGAACAGTGAGAAAAATGTCCCTCTCCTTGTGTAACCTAACCAGGGCAGTTAGTTGAAAAAAGACTTTCAGCCAGGAATTTTATTCTCTTAGTTGAGTACCATTGTATAGCGTGTAACATGCCTGTCAGGATATGTAGTCTTTACTTGTATTACTTGTAAGAAAACTATCCTTGGTCCAAAAGGTAGTGGTCAGTAGTGGTCAGACCATTCTATTGTCTAGTCCCAGTGTCTTCCCATGTCTTACGAGTAGTAAAAAAATTCACTCTATCCTAAGCTTTATTTGATATCACATATAATTTTATTTTTGTATGGGTGATTCGTCTACATGCATGTGTGTGCACTGAGCATGTTCCTGGTGCCCGTGGAGGCCAGAAGAGGGCATTGGATCCCCTTGGACTGGTAGTACATACAATTGGGAGCCAATAAATGGGTGCTCCACCCCTAAATCAGAACCAAACTTTAAAAATATCAAGTCAAAGCAGGAGAGATGGCTCAGCATTTAAGAGCACTCACTGCTCTTGCAGAAGACTAGGGTTCACTTCTCAGCACTCATGTGGTGGCTCAGAACAGTCTATAACTCCAGTTCATTGGGGCTTGACATCTTTTTCTGACCCCTGTGGACACAAGGCACACATGTGGTGTACATGCATATATGCAGGCAAAGCACTCAGAAATGTACAATTAAATACATACATCTAAAAAGAGTATTTAAAATTGGTTCTGATTATCTTATTTAATATGTCTTAAAATGATTGTCTAATGTACAAGTTAAAAACAAATCTTAATGTTTCAAAGCCAAGCAAAACTGAATTACTATAATAAGGATGTCTTTCCTTCTGTCGGCTTATACCACCTCATTTCATAGAAATTTTATAAAGCCAGTCCCGCAAATTTCTCTGGATCAGTCGCATTTGTTAGCCCATGGCAAAGCAAATAGAAATAGTCAAGGGGAAAATTTTGGCCTTTTAGTGTTATCTGTTTTTCTCTTCTGTAATTAAACTACCACCTCATGGCTCCATTTGACGTAGAAAAGCTTATTTCAGATGAGCAAACCATTGAGAATTGAACCTAGTCAGCGATGACCTTAGATGACCTTGAGATTCCAGACTTGCACATGATCCCTTGTTTTTCTCCTCCTGAGTTAATAGTTCAGCTTGGAGCGTGCTAAACTTCATGACTTTGTCAGCACCACACTTTACTTGGAAGGATCACTTAAAGCCACCCATGGTATACATTAACTCAGAAAGATAAAGACTGTTTTTCCGCAGGTGATTGTTGATGCCTTTAGTTCGAACTTTGCATCAAGAGGTTGCTTTGAATCATTTTTCTCCTGCTAAGTTTCTTTTCTTTTCTTTTCTCTTCTTCCTTCCTTCCTTCCTTCCTTCCTTCCTTCCTTCCTTTCTTTATTCCTTCCATTCCCCCTCCCTCCCTCCTTCCTCCCTCCCTCCCCCCCTCTCGTTCTTTCATTTTTTTTGGTTTTTTGAGACAGGGTTTCTCTATGTAGCTTTGAAGGCTATCTTGGAACTCACTCTGTAGACCAGGCTGCCTGAACTCACACAGATCCACCTGCCTCTGCCTCCCAAGTGCTATGATTAAAGGCATGTGCCACCAACTCCCAGCTCCAGCTAAGTTTCTTATGTTTGTAATTTCCACCCAGAGTCTACATTTTACTAGAATTGATAAACTATTTATTAATTGCCATATTTAAGAGAACAAGCCAGTATTTCTTCAAAGTATATATCTAAATTGTTTAATGCTAGACATGAGGTTGCTTGTATTATTTCCCTACTTTTGTAGAGTTTTGAATGTTTCCTTAATAAAATAATTCTTTAGCCAGGCATTGGTGGTGCAAACCTTTAATGCCAGCACTTGGGAGACAGAGGCAAGCAGATCTCTGTGAGTTCAAGGCCAGCCTGGTCTTCAGAGCGAGTGCCAGGATAGGCTCCAAAGCTACACAGAGAAACTGTCTCAAAAAGCCAAAATAAAATAAAAATAATTCTGTAAAGAAGAAAAATTAAAAAGTGTTTCATCAGTCATGGATTAGAATACAACATGGGTTTCTCTTTAGAAGAGTACTTCTTAAGACATCGGGTGTAGTTTATACTCTTTAGTAGGCATGGGCCATGTCAAATTGAAAAACCAAAAACAGAACTTCTCTACTAGATACTGATAAGGTCTCCTTAAAGGACAGCCTCTTCTCACCTCTTGCCCTCCACCAGATGCCATAAGAAGCCTTTGCTGTAATGAGCTACTGTAAGTGACGTCTTACAGTCCTTCAGGCAATTAGGACCAGAGAAAGGTTGAGAACCACAGAAAGAACTTTCCACTCATTGGTGAAACTGTTAGCCGGAAGGCAGAAAATCACAGGCAAATGGACACTAGAGGCAAGAGAGGGCTGAGAGTATATGAGAGATTTGCACTCACCCTCCGTGAGTGCTGTAGAAGGCAAAGCTGCTACGGAAACAGGAGATCAGATTGCAGAGTATGAGACAGAGGATGTCATATCTATTTTTAAAAGATGCTTTTTTCCTACCTTAGTTACAGGTTGGTTTTTTGCTTTTTTGAGACAAGGTTTCTCTATAGCTATGGAGCCTGTCCTGAAAACTCGCTCTGTAGACCAGGCTGGACTCAAACTCACAGAGATACACCTGCTTTTTCCTCCTGAGTACTGGGTTTTTAAGAGCAGGAAGACCATCTGAAAGCAAAGTATGTGAACATGCACATGTGTGTGAAAGTGCAAACGTTTAAAGAATAGGTATCTTACCGTCCTGCTTACAATGGCAGGTTCTACAAACTACGCATTGAAACAGTGCTTTTGATCTATTTGCAGCAGTGTTTTACCATATGGCTAAGCAAGTGAGGCTGTTTATATACTTCTGTGACAGAGCAGATACGGCTTCAAATATGGGGACCTCAGAGGACGTGTTCCTTCAAGACCCTGAGGTTGAGGTAAAACGATTAATAATTGAGAACCGAGAAGAGAGTAAGAACAGTTCCTAAAAGGTACAAACCCGCTCCCAGCCTGGAGTTCTGGGTGGGATGGCAGTGAGACCCAGGAGGGTACAGCCAGCTTTCAATAAAGCCGGTCTGTGAAACTTGGCTAAGAGGACAGAGAAAAATTGATGTTTGCTCCAGAGTGGGGCTGTCAGCTGTGCTCACCGCCTCACCAGGCTCCCAGCTGTAAACAAAAGTCCTGGCCCTTCATGGCACTGCAGAGCAGTCCAGGCTGGCGTAAGTCTCTGAGGACAGCTAGACCATTCTCTCATCCTGGCTGACAACCAGGAGACAGAAGAAACAATAGAAGGTAGAGTGGGGGAAGGGGCACAATTGCAAGGGCGTGAGGAGTAGAGACCAATTGGGAGGGAGTTGTGTATTTCAGATCTTAGATCTTTTGATGAAAATAGTAGAAACATTTTAGGAAAAGCAGACCCCTTCCCTGTGTAAACCTTCCAGGTAATAGGGAATCACAAAGGGGGCTTCAGAGACTCCAGTGTAGCATCCACTCCTTCATTAGCAGACATGCATGCTCATCTCCATGCTAGCTATTCTGGGTGATACTAAAGTAATAGAGGACAGCTTACACATTCAAGGGTCTCATAAGGAGTTTAGGGATATGTGTGACGTTGAGCCTTAACACCAAATAGACTTTGTTTCTTTGTTTCTGAGACAGGGTTTCATGTAGCCCAGGCTACCTTTGAACTTGCTATGTAGCCAAAGGTGGCCTTGTACTCTTGAATATCCCTCCTGCCTCATATCCACAGTGCTGGGATTAGAAGCACATAATACTGTGCTCGGCAAATAATAGACATTTAAAAATACTAAGTGACAAACTTGGAATAGAATTATCGAAGCAATATATCTGGCTATGATCACAGAAAGTGGGATTTGAGAGAAGTGCCATAAGTTAGACATGATGGCTATGACATAAAGGCATCTGGTATTTCAGGCAGAACAACATTATTAGTAAAATTGAGACCTGCTTTGACTGAAGCAATAGGTTAATATGCCACAGACTCTCTTCATTTCTTACCTCCTTACATTCCTCATCATGGCTAATCCAGTATTCAAGTCTCCCTGTAAGTGTCGCTTGCTCACAGTGTTCCTGCCTTATCTCCAGGACCAAGTTAAGGACCTTGTTTTCTGTTACTATAGCACCCTCTGCTTTTGCCTTTTCAAGATACCACCATTTTCACTTGATGAACTAAGCAAGTTTCTCTACATTATACAAGTCAGGAAGATTTGTTTGATTGTTTTTCCCTTTCTTTAGGCAAAATTTAAAACTGTTCTTTCACTTGCCCTTTTAAAACTGTCTAGCTACTGCTCAGCACTGGAGGGAGAGGCAGGCAGATCTCTGTGATTTTCAGTCCGGCATAGTGACTTACATAGTGACTTACAGGATAGCTGGGGCTATATAGAAAAATCCTGTCTCAAAACAAACAACAAAACCCCATCTTACTCCTGACATCTTTGTTTCTTTGGATGTTTCTGTTCCTTTTTCTTTATTCAGGTTACAAGTCTCTGTTCCAGGAAAGATTTCTGGGACATCTTTCCCAGCTTCCACCATAGATACATTGTCCACAATACCTGCACATTTACTCCATTTTTCTACTAGCTAACAACTTAATCAAATTTTATCTCTCCTGCCATACTGTAGGACCTGTGAGGGCAGGGGATGCTTTTCTTCACTATATATTGTACTTGGCACATGACAGAAAGTACTCCATGAACATTTGTGAATGAATCCAAAGGAAATGACACAATATTGGTAGGTGAAAGCCAATCTAAAGCTTGATTTATATGTGTGGAAAAAAATCTTTTAGAAGTTTTCATTTTTAAGGGGAGAGATTTTTTTTGCCCACAAGAAACTGTTTTAATTATTTTTGATGAATTATTCTACATAAATCTTCATACCACTCTATTCTTCTGCAATGTAGCATGCTTAACTTGTACACAGTGTCAAATATACCTTAGATTTTAGTTGTATCATCAACTATATGCTAACATTCAGCACTTTAAAATTGACCTCGTTGACATTCTATGCTGCTTACAGTGATTTATTTTTCTCCATTTTTTATTTGAATTAGAAACAAGATTGTTTTACATGTCAATCCCAGTTCCCTCTCCCTCCCCTCCTCCCCTGCCCCCACTAACTAACACCTACCCATCCCATACCCTTTCTGCTCCCCATGGAGGGTGAGGCCTTCCATAGGGGGTTCAGAGTCTATCATATCCTCTGGGATAGGGCCTGGGCCCTCCCCTGTGTGTCTTGGCTCAGGGAGTATCCCTCTGTGTGAAATGGATTCCCAAAGTCCACACCTATACTAGGGATAAGTACTGATCTACTACAAGAGGCCCCATAGATTTCCGAGGTCTCCTCACTGACACCCATGTTCATGGGGTCTGGAAGGGGAGAGAATTATTTTAAAATCACCTTTTTACCAGGTGGTGGTGGCACACATCTTTGATCCCAGCACTCAGGAAGCAGAGGCAGCCAGATCTCTGTGAGTTCAAGGCCAGCCTGATCTACAGAGCATGTTCTTGGACAATCAGGGCTACACAGAGAAATCCTTTCTCAAAAATAAGTAAATAAATAAATGGAATTCCTTTTTTGTTTGTTTTTCGAGACAGGGTTTCTCTGTGGCTTTGGAGCTGTCCTGGAACTAGCTCTTGCAGACCAGGATGGTCTCAAACTCACAGAGATCCACCCACCTCTGCCTCCTGAGTGCTGGAGGCCACCAACACCCGGCTAATAAATGGAATTCTTATGTGTGTTAAGCAAGCACTAGGCTACATTTCTAGTCCTTGAAGTACCACTGACCTTTGTAAGATTAACAGAGAATGCAAGCCTTAGCCTATTCCTGATTCTTGCTGTTCCATTGTCTTGTGCTTTTATGTTCTCTACCTCTCTGTTACTTCCATGACCCTCCCCTCCCCTCCACAAGCATAAGATTTACATGTCAGCTTCCTAAACAAAAAAATTGGCAGTAGGACCAGATACTCGTGTTTCTACAGGTGCAGTTGCTCATTCAGCATTTACTTATTGCCTGCCTTCATTGTACCAAGCTTGGTACTCATATCTACAGGTAAAAACCTCCTGTTTGTCTTAATGAAGCTCCTACTTGCATGAATACCTTACACTGGTCACTCGGGGGTAGCTTTAAACTCCTGGTGAAGGGAATTGTCTTACCTGGCTCAGCAAAGAAAGACTTTATAATACTAGATCCTGTCAAGTAATTCAGCCTCATAAGCAGACCTTCTGTGTATCTGGGCACTCAGAGATTGGATGCTTATGCCGGTTTACACTAAAGTTTCCTCCTTCCCTGTAGATCCAAAATAGTAGAGTAGAGAATATCTAGAGGACATTCAGGTGGTAGCCATTCCTTATTATTTTCAGAGTGGTCTTACTAAGGCAAATGGTCCAACAAGTTTCATCTCTTAAATCAAGCACAGTAGAGGAACTTACAGGAAAGGGTTTGGTTTTAACAATAGACTACTAAAGGATCTCCCCTATACTCTTGAGTGGGTCTAAAGCAAGAACATAGCTTCTGAGGACAATTAGAAGACATCCTGTCATTGGGATAGGTATTAATGCCAGGGTATTGGCTTCTTTCCATCTTTGATTTGGGTCCCAAGTGGTTTAGGAGGCTGCCAAATGAGGATGTCAGTGGGGCAATACATACCTATCACTGTTCACAACAGACCACAATGTCTTATAATCCTAGTACCTGATACAACAGGAGGATCTTCTCTAACAAACTCTTCTTTAACAAATTTAAGATTATTGAGGACTTGACTGAAAGCTTAGGCCCCCATTTTAACTTCTCTCAACCCTAAGATGAATGAAAAGACAAAGCAATATTGTAGCTAAACTAGTTATCACTTGGTTAAAGAATAACAGCAGGCAGTGACATTTTGAAGACATATTTGTTAGTTTAATTCCCCTTTTCTCTTACTTGGTTCCTTTTCCCTGAATATGAATGACTCTATCACCAGGAGATCTCGAAGAAAGTTTGTGTATAGGTGAAAGAGCTTTAGTCTGTGATTAATTGCTCTTCTTAGGTCTCTTTTGGGTTAAGAAAGTTCATCCTGAATCTCGGGTCCGTCAACTGGCAATAACAGATTAGGTTCCTGTCATGGGAAAAGCTAAAGGAAATAGAAATCTAATGGATCCCTAAACTCATGAACCTCTGGTGATGGAAACTGCATTTCTGCAAGTGGAGCTCAGCATGGTCTTTTACCCCATAATATTGTCATATATCAACCCAAAGTTTGTGCTCTCCTCCTTCTGCAGGAACTTGTGCTTTCTTGCAGGTGTCCGGCAAAAGATGAGGAAGGCAGAGGCTGAGGACTAAGTGGTTAACCATCCACTCCCACAAACTACATTAGCACAAATCGGTTGCAGACTAAGCCAGAACAGTCCAAATGAATGTGTGTAGCTAATAAGTGACACTTTGTTAGGGAACAAAGGGAAGTTAAAACAAGGGCCTGAGCTTTCAGTCAAGCCCTCCCTCGATAACCTTGTGTTTGATAAAGATACAAGACTGAATGATTAGAGAAGACCCTTTTGTTGTGTCATGTGCTAGAATTATAAGATATTGTGGTCTGTTCCCTGGGGTCTGTTACAGGAAAACCTATGAGGTTTTTGAGAAGAGTCAGATATTTGTTACTCTTTGTGAAAATGACATGAGCACTCAGGATAACAGATGTATTACTGTGACCAAGGTCCAAAGCATTCTTGTTCTTCTTAATGGTATGAGCTGTGTATCTAACAGTGATTCTCGTATCTGACATGGTTCAAGAATTGTAAGAAACTGAATGGGCGTTGGTGATGTACACTCATAATCCCAGCACTCGGGAAGTAGAGGCAGGTGAATCTCTGAGTTTGAGGCCAGCTTGGTCTACAGAGCAAGTTCCAGGATGGCCAAGATTACACAGAGAAACCGTCTCAAAAGAACAACAAAAATTAATGATGAGAAGCTGAGGACTGATACGACAGAGGTCAGCTTGTGGACGTTGTTAGCAATTGTAAAGGAAAGTATGTTAACACATATTTTTGGACTTTTATAGGATGATTAGTTGAAAAGGGAATTACAGTAAGAAAGATACCTAATTATTAGATTTTTATTACAGCTGGTTTTTTTTCTTTAGTCTATTTGCTCCTGTGATGAGTAGTCTTCTTTGTCAAGTTGGCTGGAGTTAGGATAATCTAGGAAATTACTGAGGACACATGTGGGTATACTTCTGTTAAGGCATTTCCAGGGAGGGTTACCTGAAGGGAAGATCTAGTTCTAATGTGGGTGGCACCATCCCCTTGGCCAGGGTCTCAGATTGACTCCAAGGGATAAGAGAAGAAAACCAGCAAAGGATCAACAGTCCCGTCTCTGCTTCCTGTGTGCTACTCAATAAACAGCTCGCATTTTGGTCAGCCTTCATGTGGGTGCTGTCACTCTTACCACCATGATGCTTTACCTAAGCATGTGGGGTTAGGAGACCATGGACAAAAAGCTACTGAAATCATAAGCCAAAACATATCTTCCCCCTCTTGAGTTGTTTATGTCAGGAATTTTGGTCATGGAATTAACAAGCCCGGTCATATACCCCCAAACAAGACTTTCATATATCAGCCCGATAATACACCTGGAGCACTCCTTGACATTAGATGGCTTATATCTGAAAGTCATAGATAAGACAGTTTGGATTTTCACAAAATTTAAAGCAGCAGTAAAAGTAGAAAACTGTGTCCTCACCTCCACCAAAATGTTGCAGCAAAGCATTATATAAGATAAAAGTCCATTACTCTGATTGAATATGTATATGTGTGAATGTGGTAGGGTGCCTGCTTTTTCTTTCCACAAGACCTTGGGGATTGTTGAAGATGATTTGAAAATCTCTTGCTCAGTTGATAAGGCAATGTACTGAGAAAGAATAAACTTGAGTGTTGCTTCTGTTATGAGACTAGAGTAAATTACTTCAATATTTTTAGTCTTCCACCCTCACTTCTTGCCTGAATACATGGTTATCTTACCACAAAGGTTTACTTTCAGGATGAAATGCTACTGAAATCTTGGCAACCCCCCCAACCACCCAAAACAAAACATGGAAGAATGCATGTCACTTGAATAATATGACCCTTTTCAAGGAAAGTATATTTGGAAAGAGTTGGCATTGCAATTCACTGGCTGAAGTTTTTTTTAAAGAGTTTCATTGTTCATTACTTAGAAATTATATAGCAAACACTAATTCATTTTATGTAATGGATTTGGTATGGGTCATACAATGATAAATGTGTTTTGATTCCTAGCTTCAAATTTAAATTTCTTTGTGAGAAACACAAGCAAAACAGCATATGTAATCTTATAGCTGCATATAAAGAGCTATGTACAGAGCATTATTGGTGAGTCTAAATCTGTCTGAATATTGGGCTTGAGAATACTTCACAGAAAACATGGTTTCTGGCAGAGTCTTGACAGATTAAAAAAAATCCCTGAAGTGGCAGAAGTCAAGGCAAGTGTTTAAACACTAGGGAATAACATATGCAGAATCATGCATTGTGAGACAGGATCTGTTATCTGTGCCTGGATTCAAGATTCTGTAGATAGATCACCATGATTAAATGGAGAATGCATTTTGGAGACTGGAGTGATAAAAGAGAGTAAGTAAAAAGCACTGGTGGGGACCAGAGGGAAAATACAGTATAGGCCATTTGAGGAACGTGGGCTTTTTCCTTAGGTGAGGAGGAAGCTGTCAATGAATTGAAAACTCAGCTGTGGGAGAAATGGACCATTTGTGGTGAAATTGACACTAGTGTGGAAGGTAGGAAAACCTCGGACTCAGTAGTTGAAGAAAATAAAGTCACAGAAAAGGGGAAGTATTTGAAAAGTAGAGTATTCAGTAGGATTTGATGATTGCTTTATTTGAGGGCTATGAAAGGAATTGTTAAAGATCTTTGACTCTAAGATGTCTGGCATAGGTGACTGAGTAGGTAGATTCCCTACTTGTCAGGAGGGAGGATTGGAAAACAAGTTTAGCAGTGTTGGAAGAACATTGTGAATTGTTCAGTTCTGGGAATGTTGAGTTTGGGATGTTTGTGGAATTCAGTTAGTAATTAAGAAAATTAAGCATACTTGTTGTTCTAGCCATGGAAACGGGTTACAGACACTGAAGCTTTAGTATACAGTGAACAGCTGTGAACATGGGAATGAATGGAATGTCTGAAGACATGGGGGCTGGGGAGATGGTTCAGTATGGAATACCACTTGCTGCATAAGCAGGAGGACCTGAGTTATAAATCCAAGAATGGGCAGGGCAGTGGTGGCACACACATTTAATCCCAGCACTTGGGAAGCAGAGGCAGGAGGATCTCTGTGAGTCTGAGGCCAGCCTGGTCTACAGTGCAAGTTCCAAGACAGCCAGTGCTAAGCAGAGAAACCCTGTCTTGAAAAACAAAACAAATCCAAGAAGTTCTGGTGATAAATGCCTGTAAGCCCAGCATTTGTGGGGTTGAGACAGGCAGATCTTGGGAGCTAGTGGGCAGCCTACCTAGCCAAGTAAGCACTCAGTTCAGTGAGAGACCTGGTGCCAAGGAAATAAGTCAGACAGTGATAGCAGAAGACATTCAATGTCCTCCTGTGACCTCCACATACATGCATATAGGTGCACACACCTGCATAGTTATATATACGTGCTACACACACACACACACACACACACACACACACACACACACACACACACACACACACACACACACACACACACACACAAATAAAAAATGGTCAGAGAAGCAAGGGAAGAAATTGGAGAATGAAAGCCATGGGAGAACAGATACCAAAGCAGATATGGCAGCTCTGACAAATGTTAGAGCAAAACATGACAGAAAAGTTTTGACTTAATATAGCCATTATGAAGGAAGTGTAAGGAATGTGGAAGGAACATTTGAAGAATGGGTAGGAGGAAGAAGCAAGAGATTACAGCGTACTCAGGAATAATTGGTGTGGTGGGGGTGTGGGAATCATAGTGAAGGCATTCTTCTTAAGGAACTTGATGGTAACTGGAAGTGGAGCACGAGAATAATACCTCCAGAGAAATCCAAAGTCAAATGGACAGTAGTTTCTATTCTTAATTTTGAGAGATTCATTCTTATCTACCCCATTTCTCTGTTGTTTGATGTTGGCAACATGATGTTGTGGTCTACAAATTTGCTGAACCAAATTCATACCTATCCTGTGACATAGGCAGCCTGTTAGCTGCAGATTATAGATGCCTGCAAGCAAACAAAGCGTAAAAAAACTGACTAAGGCTCAGCAATTTCCCATGGATAGTTTTTAAAGTATGCTATATCTCAGTAGATGTCTAGTGCCACTGAAAATATAAAAAAAGGTGAGTTTAGCCTGGCCTTTTTGTGAATGTGTTTTTAGAGAGAATCCCACACTAAATTTGGATATTTGAAGTCCTAAACAAGTCCAAGTGTTAGAAATTTGACAGGTGTAGAATAGAGATTTTAGGCAATAGCTAATTTTTACTGTGTGCCAAATTCTGAATTAAATACCTACATTGTGAAATTCCCCCAGCAACACTATGACGTAGTTACTATTAGCTTCAGTGAACAGATGTGAGACTGAAGTACAGAATAGTTTAGTAATTTGGTCAAGGTCATATAGTTACTGGGTTCTGGATTTCTTCGAGCATTTGAACTTGTAAAAGAGTAAACTGAGGCTGAGGTAATTGTCATTCAAATTTAGGCTTTATCTGGCACTAAAGAACTACACGGTCTTAAGCATTGAATTGTCTAGTAAAATAGAGAATATGCTTGTATTTTTCCAGATCCATTCTGTAAGACAAGAATAGTCCCTGGTTTTAGAAGATGGCAAGAATTTCCCATTATTCCAGGAAATTAATACTGAGACCTGTTTTTAAATAACATACCACAGAGTATAACACAGCAGGGCAGTTGCATAAAACTTTACAGTGAAAATAGAGGGTACAAAAAAAGAGCTACTTGGGAGTGGTAATGGTTGAGTTCTCATGGGACTTCTTTAAGCGGCTTCATGTTGGCAGACTTTCTTTGCCTTCCATGGGGAGGATTCTTTGTGAGGGTGAATTGACTCAGAAGCCATTCTTCCCTTGACTTAAGATCTGCTAACGAGCTGTTCTGACTAATAAGCCATCAGCCCATATTTGTAGACTATAAACATTATTCTAACTGGAGACTGGTAGAGCAGACTATGAGGCTGGGAGGAACATCTTAATTGCTTTCTCTTCAGAGATGACTGTCTCCTCAACGGAAACAACATGTAGAACAGGGGAAGTAGATGGTTACACTGCTGAAATTCCCACTACTGTACTCACTTGTCACTGACAATGTTTATCTAGTGATTGGGATTTTAATTATAGCTTGATCCCAGTCCTGATATATGGTGTATTATTAATTATTATGTATTATTAATGTATTAATAAGAACATTATAATTCTTTTTTTCAGTGATGCAAACTTGTAATTTTGTTTCTGTTATACCTGGAGACTACAGTGTATGTACATAGCTATATGAACTCTGATTTTGTAGGATTTCTTCCAGATCTCTTTTTCTGTGTTCAATAAATTAATGGAAAGGGAATGAGCAGAAACACATGTGGTATAGCAAGTGGGAAGATAGGCTTTTATTCTAATTACACATATTGTATATTGCTAGGTACCAGAGCTGTGCAGACTAACAAGTTATATAAAATGCATCTCTTGCCCTCAAAAAGCTTATTCTTCCATTGAACCAGTGAGTGGAACCTTGCTTCCTAACCCCTAGGTGGTTCCTGAACTAGATTGGTTAGTGTTCCTTAATGGTGCAGCCTAACAAGATTAATCCCAGAGTAGTGAAGTACAATTTTTGAGATTTTGGTATCCAGAAATAATGAGATAAGACTAATAATGCCAACACTGACATAAACAGTAAGAGTGGTGGGAGGACACAAAAAAATCCAAAAGAAGTAATACATTGTAAATAGTGTTGAGAGGGGCATTTGAATGGCTCAGCAAAGAAGAGAAAGTATCTTTAAATCGGTCTAACACTTTAAACAGAAGGGTACCTGTTCTTGTACAATAGGTGGGAAAATGCTCATAGGAAAGATAAAGGGATACATTTTATTCACTACATTTCTTCCACTTAGAAAGTTTCTTTTTGCTTGGCGTGTGAATTTTCAGAGAGAGCAAACGGACCTAATAGTAGGTTAAAGGGAAAGAAGAGGCTAAACCACTGGCATTCCATAAGGCAGAACAAACTGGAAGGAAGATGGAAGCACCAATAGCCTTAACAACTGAATAAATAAAGCTTTTCCTCTTGAAAAAAATTATGAAATATTTATCCAATATTAAATATTAAAAAAGAATTAATGAAAATATCCAAAACACTTTGTCATCATAGGATGCCCCCCATTTAAAAATGCTGTTTAAATCTCAGAATCACATCAGATGTGATTCAGGCAGAAATTAGTATTGGTCTGGGGAAGGGTAAGTACTGCAAGAGAGCTGATAAGTGGACATGACCTCCGAGTGAGGTCAATTCATTGGTAAGGAGGATCCAAATTTAACAATTTTGTGATTGAACAGATTGCTAAATGTCAAACCCCTTCAGTGAGACCTAGCATTTCTCCAGTCCCTGTACATTTGTGGGAAGAATAAAGAAAATGAAAGCCATTTGTACTGGATCCAATATTGGCATTATGCAAATACTTTTTCTGCCTAGGGGCTCCAGTGAGAAGGAGAGTACCTTCCACCTGGCATTGGCTCTGAGTGGCTTTGTGAATTCCTTTGGTCTATTATGTTGGTTGGTACTTTGGCTTCTTCGGCACCCAGCACCAGCTGATGGCCTGATCTGAGTCCCAGTTGGACAGCCTTTATTGCTCAGTACTGTAGCTGTCTCCAGAGCATTGTTCTTGAGACTCCCAACAGGGCAGATTTGTGTAGTTGGCCCATCTGGACAAGATCTGTAACAAGTAGAGCTCTGTGCAGTAAGCTCATCTCCATAGTCCACCCCCGCCACCATCCCCGCCTCCGGGCTGCAGCAGCCTGACACCCCAGCCCCACCAGGGACAGTATCAAAGAGATACTCTCTGCTCCTTTCAAAAGGGCATTGCTTGTGGCCTCTCATTGATTGGCACTACCTGGGCAGAAATGGGAATATAGGGGCTCTCTTCCCTTTTCAATCTAATCTCCTCCTATAAACCAGTTTTAAAATTTGTGTTTCTTGGTATGAGAGTGGTAATGTGGCCAATAAAAGCAATTTCTAGATCTGAATGTAGTAGTACATGCTGTTAATCCTAACACCAGGGAGGCTGAGACAGGAGGATTATGAGTTCAAGACTAACCTGGGCTGCAAGTAAATTCCAGGGTATGTTAAGATGTACAGAAACG
This sequence comes from Cricetulus griseus, assembly GCF_003668045.3. Lineage (NCBI taxonomy): Eukaryota > Metazoa > Chordata > Mammalia > Rodentia > Cricetidae > Cricetulus > Cricetulus griseus. The sequence goes on along the minus strand of NC_048604.1, from coordinate 43,640,068 downwards.
CCTTGTGGAAAGAAAGATAAATAAACAAACAAATGAATAAATAAATCTAGGGTAGCTACCTTGGTCATTCCAAAGTACTGTCTTCAAAATCAAGGGAGACCAAAGGGTATCTCAATGAATAAGACAAATTCGATATGAAAATGGAGAAAGAAGGCTGGTTTTGTTCTTGTACGATAGCATTTACATTGATCATGGAATTAAGAATACTATGTGAAATGAAGCAGTGAGAAACAGATGAGAGGGAGATGGAGAGAGAAAGGAGAGATGAAAGGGAAGGAGGAGAGCCCTATTACATAGTTAATTATTATTCTGGGTCCAGAGAAAAGGACCCAGTAGTTCAAGAGGTTGTTTGTGTATTCCAACTGCTATCCTCACATTTTTATCTTTCTCGTCTCATTTCTGTGTTCTTCACAGTAAGATTACTTCAAAGAACTCATTGTACCAGGCCCATGCGTTCCTATGATATAGAGTTACACACCAACCCACTCTCTTCTGACCTTTTTTGTAGCCTTATTTAAATCCTATAGAAGAAGAAAGGGAAGCACAAAAGGGTAAAGAAACGATCCAAAATATGGCCCTCCAGCTTGTACTGGAGTTCTCTAGATGCCTAGATAGAGACACCCTCTACATGCCTAATTCCTCCTCAGGAACTTTGAAACCTACGCTATCAAAAACAAGGTTGCACAGCACCATTGTTTGCTTGCCAAGAGGAGGTGCAGAAGAAAGTTAGGAGGTCCTGCAAAATAGGGACTTTGGAGAAAAAGAAGAAACAACAACCTTAATAGTTTCTCTAAAGCTTGTTTCTATACTCCACTCTTCTTAGGTTTTAGTACTTTTCATCTCCTTTTTCCTAGATCAGCAAATAAATTTCTTAAAGCATAAGCTTCCCCCCTTTCCTACTGAGCAGCATAACAAAACCTGTGACCATGTTAATTGATTAAGGACTAGAACAAATATGCCTGGGAAGAAGTTTAGGTAGATCTGGAAGGGTAGACTTTCTGAGAGTCTTAGGTTGTTGCCCCAGTTCAGAAAGTAATAACTTTTCTAGAAGTGAACCTCTCTGTTGGACCATATACCAGTGCCCTAGCCCAGCGCACCCTATGACTGCCCACATTCTTGTTAAGTGGTGGGCAATCTGTGCCTTTGTCTTTCTATCAGTAAGGGCATCTGACTAGGTCATTCAGAGAAGTGTTTGTGGACTGAAACGACTCCATATTTGAGCTTGCAGTAGGAGGGAGAGAAGTGTCAAATAGAGGGCAGGCTCTGAATGGAAGATGACAAAAACCAAGAATCCAGTAGTCTAAATATTCTTCACAGAAGGTCCCCAGCAATGACAGAAAGTCATTCTGGAATCAGGCAGATGGACAAACAATGAGAGATGGCAGAGTAAGCAGTAAATCTGGATTGGGTAGATAAGCCATGTTTGTAAGTATAGCCACCTTTGGCACTAGGCAGTTCCCATATAGCTTGGGAACTGGTGATTGAAGTTATGAGTGGGAGGTCAAGCAGGAACTGTTTAAGCTCCTGATAGAGTTTGATGGAAGGGGGAAAAGCCCACCTGGGTGAAAGCAGGAAGCCAGCAGCTATACATTATAGCCTCCACCCTATTCATAGTGCCTGGTGGATATCTTCTGACCTTAGAACTTTATAGACAACCCAATAGAAGATATTAAAGACAAGAAAAGTAAAGGGGAAGACAGCCCTGGAGATGGTGTCAATTCTCTTGGCTCGATCCACATAGAGTTTCCTCATGGTTTCTCCCTCCTTTCGAAGAGGGGCCGGAGGTTGGGGATTATAAATGCTGGAACCTTCCATTGGACCTCCATCCCTTGCTTGTAGGCAGTGTCCTAGGCCATAGCCACGAAAATAGAAGCGGCTTTCTCTTATGATATCTTCTTCCTAGAATTACAGAAGATAAAAGGTAGTATTTGAGGCCAAAGTAAAAGCCAAACCACACATAAATGTCTCAAATGCAATGTAATACAGGCAAATGGCTCACTACACTGGCCCACTAAATGCTTTTTGTTGATCACAAAATTATTTTAAAAATGCATATATATGCATATGCTAAGCAGCTATATGTACATAAGTGATATGATTTAATATAGACATACCTTTTGAAAATGTTCAGTATCATTTGAAGTCATCTAAAATCCACCAAAGTGTCAACATTTCAATGTCATATTATTTCTAACAGGTAAACAGAACAACAAAAAACCACCAGGCAGTGAAACTGAGATATTTCGGCTTGGTGAAATTGACTTTAATGAATTTACAAAGCTTTAGAATTAGTTTGTTTTGTATATAATAGTTTTAAAAATGATTTTGACTTAAAGCTAAGAATTCTAAATGTTTTAAATGACCAAGTGAGCTAGACAAAGTAGCTTAAGGTTGATCACTCTTATGAAGATCTGTATATTTCTTTACAAATTAGCTGATCTGAGAAGGGAATGAGTAAATCTACAGTATCACTTGTTACCCAATGTGCATCACATTTCTATACAAAGCACGCCTTTTCAGAGTCACATTAACAGAGAGGAGGTGCATTTTAAGTAAGTAGTAAAGAGTATGGTGTAGACAGCAGAAAGTCTATCAGTACAGCCATTGACTGACAACACTGAGTAGCTGTGATGCAGCGGGAAGCAGGAAGTAAGGGCAGAAAGAGATAAAAGAGATAGAAGAGGGAGGAGGAAGAAGAGGGGAAAGTACCTATCATAAGAGTTTTACTTATGTAAGTAGCCCTCAGCCTCTGAACTTATTTACCCTATTTCTTCATTTTAGGGCAGATATGAGAAATATGTCCTTCGAATAGAAGATGATTCTATAAATTAAAAGTATTGATTTTTCTGCAGTAAAAGCTTCAGCTAAGTGATTGCCTGAAATGAAATATCCTTCCATAGTATGTTTTCACCTACCAACTCAAGTTTGCCCAGAACTGAGGAGGTCCCAGAGACTAGAGTCTCTCATCACTAACACTGGAGCAGTTCAAGGTAAAACAGGAAGAGTAAGTCACCTGGTATAGTGATATTAGTTACCTGTTACAGTTATATAAATTATCAGAACAAGATACATACATATTGTGTGGAAATGTAACGTGTATATATTTAAAATATGCACAAAGAAGGTGAAGAAGGTGTTAAACATTTTGTACACATTTGAGGGACATTGTGGGATCTTTATAACAAGGACTCTGCAGCTACAGAACCCAATTGAAAAATAGTTTTATAGATAAGATATATTGGTATGGTTTGTCGTATAACTCTTGACTATTACGTCACCCAAAATGGAACTGTTATGAGGGCAAGCCTGGTACTGGGCATCAGCAGTGAACAAACTGAGGTCAGAAATTCACAAACAAACCCTATTCCTTCCTCTGCCACCTGATAGCTATATTCTGAGTGACAGGCAGCATGCCTAGAATCTAATAGACACTCAGCAGATGTCTGTTGAATGGACCACAGACCTGATGAAGCACATGCTTCAGGATATAATGAATGGAGTGGCTTTTTGGTTTTGTGGTGCCAGTGTCTTGTCAGGGTCCACTCAGAAGAGAATCTCACTCAGTCATGAAATACTTGGCAGGAAAACAAGTACTATTTGCCCCACTATACAATGACTCCATAGCCTTTGGCTTCTGCAAAGGGATTAGCACTTTGAACATAGGAAAAAGTTTAAGTCTTCCCACCAGAGAGCTTTGCGCTCCTGTTCTTGATTTATCAGGGTCTTCAGAGAGAGTTGTATGTGTGTATGTCAGAGGCAGTTCACTCTCCTGCTCTTCAACTTGGAACTGATACAGTTTGGCAGCCTGGAGGCTTTGCTCACCTCTCCTTTTAGCATCTTTTATCATAGAACTTGACTCATCTCACATGCATTAATTTTCGAAATTTCTACAGCAGAAGTTTGCTGGGTCCATTTTACAGATAAAGAACCAGAGGCAAGCCAAGTATCTCAGGAGGAATTGAAAAAATGAGTTGGGTAAGTAAAGTTAAAAAAAATCTTCCTAGCATTCCAGTTCAGGACCCTGTACCACACTCTTCACCTAGCCCCCCAAGTAGAAGATACAACTACAGAATATAGGTATTGATAAAAAAATCTTCTAAAGCAGAAAGTTAGATCCAACTGCTATTTTTGTTTTTATAAATCCTATTATTTCTCCTTTTACCCAGTAAATCTGAGAGAAATTATTTGGAACTATTTCCCTGGCTAGAAAAAGTAATTTCATACAGAAGACAAAATATATCCAATAAAGTAATCTGCTCTTGGCTCTTTTTAATTTTAATATGTACCTTTTAAGACTGGCCAGCAAAGATGGGTAGCCTAAAATTCAAGGATAAAGGGGTTTCCATGTTAGATATTTATGACAAATTCTGCATGGTTAGTACTTGTATATATATTGGAGAGGGACAATGTGCCATTAAATATTACTTTGCTATTTCCATGGTTATTGAAATAGAGTTGAATTTTTTTCTACATATCTAGAAGCAGAGTGCTGAGAGGCTAGAGAAGGAAGCTATACCCAAGTCAACCTGGGAAATAAATGCCCAGTGGAGAAGGTGGGGTATGAAGATGAGAAAGAGTGATGAATATTCAAGGGAGACAGGCAGGAAAAAAAGAAACTGGAGATGGGTAGAGTAGTCAGTGGAAGATGGAGAGGTGAACAAGGTTCTGAAAGTAAGTCCCTGAGAGGATTTGCTGGTATTTTGTAATTTTTCTAGTTCTCAAGTTACTGTATTAATAATAGCCAGAAGTTTTGTCTGTCCCATTTGACAGCCTTTGCCATTGGCTGCTGTGTTCAGAGCCAGGGGCTAACCCTGCAGGGATGATGAGAAAAGGGTTTCACCCTTTCCTCTGAATCAATTAGACCATGTGGGAAGACAAAGCGGAAACACCTCAAAAATGCCCATTATTTTAAGCAGTGCTGCAGAAGAAGGCCATCGAGCATGGGAGACTGATTGAGGAGAGGTTAGAAAAAAATGACAAGCTCCAGAGCTGGGTGGACAGTTGACTGGCTCCTGGAGAACCCTATCTTGACCTTGACTCTGGGCTCCTGAGAATTGTATTTCTTTCCTTTTCCATGGGGTTTTCTCAAGCTGAAGGTTTCTAGTTCTTTTACTGGAACATCAAAGCCCTAAAAGAGGGTCCAGACAAATATGAGCTCTCTATCGACTTGTTAGCCAGTGTAGGGCCTCCAATTCCTGAATAGTTCCACTGGGGTTGCATTAGCTTTAGGAAACTTAAGAAAGGGATATTATTAATGGCACAGATTTAGTTTTCAGGTTTTATTCACATTAATAATAAGCCACAGTCCACTTTTAGGCAAGCTATAGCGTCCTAAGTAGGCATCAAGCTACTGCTAACTTAGTAATAACTGAGTACTGTGGCTCACTCTATAATAAGCCCATGGCCAACCTGCATATACATACGAGCAGATGGAATGTGGGCAGTGGCTGTTTGGATGGGTACAGGGTAAGGGTTGGGACTCAGGTCAAGCTGAGAAGCTCTGTAGTAACTATAGCAATCTTTGTTACTTGGATATTAACACAGGCATTTTAGGTAGAAAAGGGAGTCTGGACTGTTTAATGACCTGCTCTTCTTTCCTAGGAAAAACATCAAAATCAAAACCTCCTATGAATGAATCTAAGATTTTGGTCCCTGCAGACAAGTTTCACACAACTAAAGAAGAGACCTGTATAGTTATTTTAGAAAAGGGGAAATTCTGTTTTCTTCCCTTCTGCTTATCTCTGTATGTGTTTTCCTATCCCCACTATGAGGCAGGAAATCTTATAGGCAGGTCTCTGGAAGAAAGAATCTTATTCAAAGAGATGCAGTTGTAGATCCATCCACTGGAGGGCTCACTATTTAGGAACCATGAAGGAACTAAAGAGCAAAGAATTGGTATTCAGAAAAATCTATGTAAGAGCCATCCCTGTGTTCCCCCAAAAGAAATGTGAAATCATGCAGTTTGTGTGGTCATTGGAAGTCATATGGTAGGGGTGCTTCAGGAGCAGCTGAGGTGTGAGTTGGGTGTTAGGAAGAACAAAGACTCCTTGCAATAGTATGTCTCAGATAGGCTATAGTCAGACTTTCTATGTGTTACTGTGAATCAAACCCAAGATTTATGTATATGCTAGGCAAGCACTCTGCCGCTGAGCTGCATCCATTGCCCCCTAGAGTCAAGATTTTTAACAGTGGGTTTGAGTAATTTGTTTTCTGTCCTCTAATAGCAATTATGTGCTTGGCCTTTTGATTTTGAAGCCTCTGGATTAGGTAGAAAACAAGGAGTCAAAGCTTGAGACATTGTGTCTCTAAAGATTAAGCAACTAGTAGCAAGGCCTTCAGCTTTGCCATAATTGTAGCTTGCTTTTCTCTGGGTAGCCCAGGCACTTCGGTTGTCATGACAACTTACCTAGCACCTATTGTCTGGGCAATTGAGGGAAAACTGCTTCTGTTGTCATGACAACTTCCTCTTCTATCTCCCCTTGGTGATCTCTCTGCTATGGAAGAAATGGAGCTAAAAAACAAGAATGAGGCCGAACACCACGTCAAGCCTAACAACTGCGAAGTGCCTGAGGAAGACCAGGACAAATTCCACCAGTCAGAAGAGGCAAGTAGTGATCTTTCCATTCCAATTCAAGTATGGGGACCAACTTCAGTGCTCCCCTTGAAAGATACCAGTAGGACAACTTGGAGTAACTTCCTTCTTGATGTGAGGAAAACCAGAAATAGTTATTACTGTAAGCACTGCAGCTTGGATGGAAAGAGATCCTGGCAGTCGGGAGCCCAGGAATACCACACAGTCACCTTAAGTGTGGGAGCTTACAGCCCTGCTCCAGGGCAAAGTTTCCCCAATGTAACCACCGAGTAGGGGAGGGTTTCCCTATAGATCTACTCTGCTCTGGCCCCTGCTAAGGTTGTTGCCTCTCTTCTCCACTCCATTCCAGCAAAGGAAGGTCTCACCAAAACCTCATTGAAGAGATTTATTGGGAGGGAAACATCCAGGAGGTGGCTGCCTCTGCCAGGATGGAAAAAGGCAGCTCCCAACTGAACAGGCACAGGGCTTATATAGAGTTTCTAAGGGGTGGAGTTTTTCCAGGGTGAAGAGTTTCAGGTGGGAGCTAGTTGGATTTCAACTTCTGAGCTTGCATGAGCTCAGAGCTGGGCTGGATTTCATGCTCAGGTATTACTTGGTTTCATGCTCAGGGATTGGTTTTTTTGTGTGTGTGTGCTGAGTTGTCAGGGGCAGAATGTGTTTCTTTGGCTCTGGTTTCAGGGCCAAAGTGTGTTTCTTTCACTGGTTCCTTTTAGCCTTTTGGCTCTGGTTTCAGGGACAGAGTGTGTTTCTTTCACTGGCTCTGGTTTCAGGGCCAAAGTGTGTTTTTTGGCGTTGGTTTCAGGGTCAGGTTGTATTTTTTTGCTGTCCCTTTTACCCTACAGTTACTTCTCAAAGCAATAGCATTTGTGCTAAGTCAAAAGGTTCTAATACTGGCAAATACGTGTTTGTTTTATTGAGACAGGGTCTATATGTAGTCCTGGCTGTCCTGGAACTTGCTATGTAGACTAAGCTGACCTTAAATTCAGAGATACCCCTGCCTCTGCCTCCCAAGTGCTGGTATTAAAGGCATGTGCCACCATGCCTAGCCCTGGCTAACATGTTTTAAGCACTTACTATATGCCATACTCTTAATCCCTCTACTGCCTTATTGTGGTTAATGTCCCATTAGATAGATAAACAGAACTGGAGAAACTAAGTACTTAATTTACTATCATCAGTCTGAGACTAGAATCTAGGATTCCTGATTGCCCAGTAATAAAGCCCTGGATTGGGACTCAGTTTGTGGGAGGAGTAATAGGGAGGTAGGAGTCCAAAGGAGAAGGGAAATGGAACCCCCCTGTTGGTACTCACCATGCGTTGCCGTCTCTGCCTTCTACGAAGTCTCATAAATTCCTTGTGCTGACGAGAGACAAAATTGACTGCAGCATACTCAAGCAAGGCAGCGAATACAAAGAGCAGGCATACAGCCATCCAGATGTCAATTGCCTTCACATAGGATACCTGCAACACAACAGAGCAATTATCCTTTCTGGAGTCCTTCCACGGACTGTCCAGTGGATTTCCAGCCCATTTCAATTGCTTGTTCAGTTTTATCCTGAAACTTCTGTGGTTTTAAACAAGTCTATCAGGTCATTTATGTTTATCTGAAGGCCTGTGTCAAAGAGACTGAGCTATCCATCATCCTTTAGCTCACAGCCTTCTCCACTTCTGCTTTTATGAGCCTTCCCCCCATTCTTCATTTTCTTTATTTATTCTTTTTGCTTTTCTGTTTCACCTTCTGATTCTTCCTTTTCAGTAAATAGCAATAATCAAAATCATACTTGTTTGCTGTTTTATATCCCCTGGGTTTCTCATAGCCATGGTGATAATTAGGGAGGGCTCAGTTCACAATTCCCATGTGAGGTGTGTGGAGACATTTAATACTCAGAGGTCACTTACTTAGAAGGTAGTGTTAAAACTGGGAGATTCTGAGCTTTCAAATCAGTGACCTTGCATTTACCTAGCCTTCTACATCCATATTCTCTTGTTGATCTTGTAGAGTTTCTGCTGCCTTTGCAGGAGTCACTGCCGAGGGATGGAGTGAAATGGTAAGCTAAGGCTTTACCTTGGAGAGAATGGCAGAATCCTGAGAGAGTGCCACCTAGCTCTTGTCATGACACTTCAGTAATTGCAAGGCACTCTTGGCATCCACCCATTTGGCTCTTACTGTGCTCCTCTTAATACCTGCCTTTGACAGCTTTTAAGAGTGTTTGTCTTCCTTTTCCCTAGTAAAGGTTGAACAGCAACCTCTCCAGGAACAGGGTATAGCTAGGTGGGTCTAAGAAGAGGGACAGAACTTTAGTACTTTGAGATTCTCTCATTTCCATAACCAGAGGGATTCCCTGTGCAGTTTTGAGCTCACTCCATAGACATATAGAGTGTCAGGAGTGGGATTCGTGAAAAGTGACTTGTTTGTATCAGCTTCTATATTATAAGGCACTGAGAGTGCTGCAGATCCCGGGTAAGGCAAAGGTTTCATTGGATAGAATCTATTGTTGGCTGTCTGTGATAGTGGAGATTGAACCCATGACTTCATGCATTACAGGCATAGTGTGTTACCGATAAGCTATAACCCTAACCTCCCATCTTAGTGATTCCTAACTGGAAAAAAACTGCTCCACCCACAAGAGCATTTAGCAGTGTTTACCAAAATTTTTGGCAGCATGCTTTTAGAGTGGTGATGGCTGCTGGTATATTATGGGCAGAAAAAAACGGATGCTTTTAAGCATCCTAAAGTGTGTACTGTTCCTCCCTTTAAAACATACACCCACCAGAATTATCTGCTCCAACTGAGGTGTTAAAGTTGGCAAACTCTGCTTTTATTTCTGGGCAGTTCCACTGAAAGAGTGAGTCGTAGTGGGTTACTGGGTAACTCTGATTAATAATTCCTTATTGCTGTCTCTACTTCGCCACCTATGAAGAAGGCATCCCATTTAACTGTCTACCACCCAGGTCCACTGGACTCTTAGGGATTTTTAAATACTTGCTATGAAGACAGTAATGAGTGATAAGGGATAGTCATGAAGGTTTTAGACTATCAATGAAAAGTGTACTTTATGAATCTGTGGCTTCTTTTTTGTTTTTTGATTTTTCAAGGCAGGGCTTCTCTGTGTAGCTTTGGAGTCCTGGCACTCGCTCTGTAGACCAGGCTGGCCTCGAACTCACAGAGATCCGCCTGCCTCTCCCTCCTGAGTGCTGGGATTAAAGGCGTGCACTACCAATGCCCGGTGAATTTGTGGCTTCTTAATGATGTGTCATTAATCAATTTTAAAAAGATCCCTGTGATTTTATCACTCCCATATAACCCTTTGGAGGTCCTCTATTACCTTTGTGATCTAGGTGAGTTATGCTTACCATGGCCTTTGACTTCTGTCTACCTCTTCAGCTTCACTGTGCCCCTTATAATCTACCATTAGTTTTTTTTAAAGAAGCTAGTCTCCTCTACTCCCTCTGATTTGGGGATCTTATTCTTCACCTTCCACATTAGATATCATATTTTTGAGAGGCCTTTCCTGATCTTCCTCCTGTGTGTGTTCCTTCCCTTATGTACTGGTTTACCTATACCTCTTTAGCATCCATTACATACCTGACTAATACTTCCACTACCCTGAGCTTTTCTGTGTCAGGAACTATTTTTATAGTGTTCAGTATTCTATCCCCAGTACATGAGTGCTTGGCACACAATAAGTAGTTTTTGAATGAGTGGATAGAAGATTTAGCAATGTGTTCATCTCTGTGGGCTCCTACTTGCTGTCTCTGTCCTTTTGTCCTCTCTTTGCCTCATAAGCTAAGGGAAAGATAGAATTTTATCCTTCCTTCCTAGTGCAACTTTATATCTTATCTTTCATTTACCTTTTTTTCCTCTTGCAGCTATGGAGACCAAGAGCCTAGCAAAGAGTTGGAAATCTGTGCAATGAAGGAATGGTCTCTGGGGACTATAGAAAAAGACTACCCTAACTGAGTTCCCTTTAAAAGAAATCTCTTTTACTCTCATCCTAGATAGTAAAGTTTTGTTTTGGGTGGGAGTAGTGTTGCTATCAGATGCCTCTGGCTTGGCCTCATCTTCTTTACACCCTCAAGGAAATCTAATGTTGCACGAACTCAAGAGTGAACAAGAATTCCTTGGCTTGCTGATTCCTTTACTCTATGAATCTAGTAGGCAAAACTATTCATTTTAGGGTATATGCCTGAATGTTCTGCTTACTGGCCAATGAGGCTATTCAAAAGTCATGAAAATATGACAAGAAGGTCCTAAGTGCTGCAAACAAATAACCTCTTAATAAAGTCCATTTTTCTAAATAAGGAAACTATGATACCTAAAAGCAGATGGATTGTGCTCACTTGCAGGGGGGAACCAGAAAGGAAATTCTCTTCAAAAGAACACATAAATTTAAGTATCTTCCTGGGATATGAAGAATCTTCTTACTTGACAGAGAAAACAATGGGGCAGAGTTCTTGACACAGTGATCCCCATATAATGCTATTATAATAAGTGTCATAGCCCAGGCTGGCCCTATGGCTCTCCTCTGTGGATAGGCTGCCTCTAAAAGCCTCATTAATACCACAGTCCACCTAGGAAACACATACAGGAAGGGATCCCTGACATGTGCTTGATCCTAATCTGAACTTGGTCCCTGTTTATCTCTGTAGGGGCTTTGGAGTAACTTAAAGGTTTCCTAGAAAATGAAAAACCAGTAGGGGGAATACCATCTGCTTTATTCCCAGATCCAACACTCATTCTTTTTTAACTCTGACACCTGGTAATTATAAAAGTAATTAACATTTATTGAGAAATTATTATGTGCAAAACACTGTCCTTATATGTTAATACATAATTTATTTTTCACAATAACCCCATGGAGGGGGGAGAATTCTTAGTTTCATCTTATAGGCAAGGCAACTGAGAGACAATTTTCTCAAGGCCATACTATTAGTAAATAATGAGGCTGGGATTTAAACCTAAATCTGTCAGACTCTATTCTCCTACATTTAAACTCCTCTACAGCAATTTCATGAACATGCCATCAATATCTATATTATACACTGTTTAAGTCTCCAATAAAAAGTCTTATTTGGAACAACCAATGAGAGATAGCATTTCTCAGGTCCAGGTTCCCAACAAATCAGAATAAGAGGAATATGTTCAAGGCAAGATTCATTATTCTTCCATGACCAAGTACAGTACCTGGTACATAGTACATGTTCAACAAATATTTACTGAATGAAAAGAAATGGCCTCACTCCCTGATTTTCTCTGAGCCCTGCTGACTCTAAGGACTTTGAGGTGACCTTTAAATTCCCTACATGAATACACGATGCAGGGAGAACTGTTCTTAGTCCCATCAGCACAAATTTTTCTGCATAGTCAAAACATTAACAGGCCCCAGATGATTGGAGTCTACTGTTTTTAATTGCTATTATATTTGCAACCTCAAAATATTCTCCTTCCCCCCAATAAACTCTATATTTAGAGCACTTTGTACCAGTACCTTGCTTGTTAAAGAAAGAGGACAGAATTTGGTTCAAAACTCTATTTCTTTGGTCATTTCTAGTCAGGATTGACCTTGAGGAGGTCATTTATCTCTCTGATATTCATTCTCATCTGTACTATGAGAGAATGGAACTTTCTATGTGATAAGGATCTTTTGATATTGAGCATGCTAGTATTTCCCAAAGAAAATTTAAGTAAGGCACTGGCTCTACTCGTTTCCTAGCTAGCAGCATTCACATTATTATGCTGTTATTAATAGTAGGTTATGGGGAAGAGAAAATATTGGATGCTAGCTATTGTGTATCCACAGTTCCAACTTTAAATCCGGGGTAAAGAAGGAGTAGCACAGTGGGGAGCATGCAATGAGTGGGAAATAGGGGCTTGATGTCACCAGGTTCTCTTGCATATCTCTTCACCTTAGGCAAAGAGGCCCTGGATCCAGAGCTCTGGGTTGTCATGGTGAGGACAGTGGTGATGCCGAGGCCTACACGGGCAGGGGCAGCATCCATGTTGATCCAGAAGGAGACCCAGGACAGGATGACAATGAGTAGGCTGGGGATGTACATCTGAATCAGATAGTAGCCCATCTGCCGCTCCAGGTGAAACTTTACCTCTATGCAGGTGAATTTTCCTGTAAGAAGAGAAATGTATTAGGCTAGGAGTCCCCAGATTGCAGCTTAGCCTGAGGGAGTATGGGTCAGGAATAGGACAGCCCTGCTGAACCAACCTCTGGGATCCTCAGCCAATGATATTTTCAAAATGGCCCCAGGTAATGCCAGATGCCGTACTATGAAAGCTCTCACATCAGCCATAAAGATTGCCTTCTTGCTCCCGGAATTTTTCCTTAGAGCTTAAGATCTTTCAAGTAACAATTACAGAAAGAGGATAAAGAGTAAGAGGGCTCCCGGCTCAGAATCTCTGGGGCTGAATCTCAACTTTTCATTTAATAGCTATGTGATCTTGAATGATTCACCCAAGCCTTTTGATTGTTTGTTATCCCTTTTGTTTTCGAGACAAGGTCATTTTTATGTAGTCCAGGGTGACACCAAATTTGGGATTCTCTGCTGTACCACCATGCCAAGTTCCACCCAAGCTTTTTGAACCAGTTTTCTTGCCTAGAAAACAGAGTGATTAACAATATCAATTCCATTATTAGGCTGTTAGAAAAGTTAAATGAAATATTGTAGTTGAGGGCTGAGTATATTAGCTGTTTCTACCATTAAATATCATTAGGAAAGACTTAGTTTGGACATCATTTGTCTCTCACCATCCTTCTTTGCACTTGCTCATGTTCCTGAATGTGTAGGAACAGCTGGAATAAACACTCCCTATGTCTTATGCAAGTGCGAAAAACAAGCCAGTATATAATGAGAAAGGATTTGTAACAGAGATCAGCTCTGGAAACTGACAAGCATTCTAACAGAGATCAGCTCTGGATACTCACAAGCAGGTTCACAAAGAGTATAAGGAAGTGCTGTTCTGTTTCACCATTAAAAAATGCATTGGTTCTAGGCACATATCTCAGTGTTCTTTCTTTTGGCATGCCAGCCCTCTTTAATTTATCCTGCTTCTCACGGCTCTGAAGCTAAGAAAACATTCATTAATAGCTTTTCTCAAAACCATAGGCTGGGGATAGATAACACAAGAGGAAAAGCAGGTTTGTATAGCCATCTGCAAATATCCACTAAGAGATGGCTTTCAAGACCCCCTCACAGATACTAAAATCTGTGAGTACTCAAATCCCTTGTATCAAGTGGCATAATATTTGTGTTTAAATTATGCAACCCTTCTATATACTTTAAATTAGGTCTGTATTATTCATTTAAACGTGTGTGTGTGTGTGTGTGTGTGTGTGTGTGTGTGTGTGTGTGTGTGTGTATGTGTATGTGCCACAGCATATATGTTGAAGTTAGAGAACAACTTTCAGTAGTCAGTTCTCTCCTTCCACCATATGGGTCTTGGGAACTGAACTCAACTCATTTACCCACTACACCATCTTTTCAGCTTTAGATTGCTTATGATATAACATAATGTAAACTCTTTTTCCAACTTTTTTTATTTAAATTAGAAACAAGATTGTTTTACATGACAATCCCAGATCCCTTCTCCCACCTGTCCTCCCCTACCACCCCCCAACTAAAACCCTACCTATCACATATCCTTTCTGCTCCCCCTGGATGGTGAGGCCTTCCATAGGGTGTCATCAGTGTCTATTGTATCCTTTGGGATAGGGCCTAAGCCCACTCCCATGTGTCTTGGCTCAGGGAGTATTCCTCTATATGGAATGGGCTCCCAAAGTCCACACCTATGCTAGGGATAAGTACTGAACTTTTACAGGAGGTCCCATAGATTTCTGAGGTTTCCTCACAGAAACCCATGTTCCTGGGGTCTGGATCAGTCCCATGCTGGTATTCCACCTATCAGTCTGGGGATCAAGAGTTCCCTGATGTTCAGGTCAGCTGTTTCTGTGGGTTTCACCAGCCTGGTCTGGACCCCTGTGCTCTTCACTCGTCCTTCTCTGCATCTGGGTTCCAGTTCAGTTGGTGATTAGTTGTGGGTGTCTGCTTCTACTCATAATGCAAGTTCTATGTCAATGGTTTTTACACTGGATTTTTTAGGGACTAATGATAAGGAAAAGTCTATCTATGTTCAGCACAGATGAAATTTGTAATTAATGCTTTTGTTCTGAAGTTGGATGGACCCTTGGAAATGGGACAGGTGAACATGGAGAGCCAATTTCAAGGTTTTGTTAGCATTGATAGTGAAAGAGAACCCTTAGTGACTAAAGCCAGTGAGATCTCTTGTAATATTTTCTTCATATACATTTGAAAGGTAGAATGTATAAATAAATTGCTAAAAAATTAACTGCCAGACTAACATTTCTCAAAATACAGTGTTTTCTGAACTCTGCATCATAAGCCTCATGATATGTGTTAACATGCAAATTTCTAGGCATTTCCTCTAGTATATGTGATCAGAATCTGAGAGTTCTAGCCTAAGAATCAGTGTTTTTAAGACTCCCCAGGCGAATATTTTGAATACAAAAGCTTGAAAACAATTTACCTACATACAACTTGCCATTCTGCTCCCAAGTTTCTTTCTTTCTTTTCTTTGCTTTTTTTTTGTTATTGGAGACAAGGTTTCTCTGTAGGTTTGGAGACTGTCCTGGAACTCTTTTTGAAGACCAGGCTGGCCTTGAACTTTACAGAGATCCGCCTGCCTCTGTCTCCCAAGTGCTGGGATTAAAGAAGTGCGCCACCACTGCCCGGCCGACACTCCCAAGTTTCTACTAATTTCTACTCCCAGCTGTAGTTTCTAAATTCAAGAAACTCTTCCTCCCCCAGTGCCTTACAACTAAGTCACTAAAGGATATGAGGAACCAGCAACTCTTAGAAAAACTGAAGGATTGAGCTGTCCAGTTCTGAAAACCAGTTCCTCTCCACTTCCCATGCTCCACATTCAGGAAGAAAAGTTAAGTCAGGAGAGCCAGGCAGTAGAGGTGACTAGGAAACTGTGCTTGCTCAGCTGCCTGCTCCCTCGGGCTGTTTGCTCTCTGTTTGAGTATAGCTATTGACAAATCCAAACTGGATTTCCCAGCTTTCACCCAAAATTGGCTCTAGGAAAAACGAGACACTTTTGCTGCTCATTGTCACAGGCCTCTTTACTCTGCAGCATATGAGAGTGATACAAACATGGGCTTTGGGGTCAGATTTGGATTTGAATTATAAATTTGACATCTATTAACTATGTGACAACTGATTTAAACTCTACCCCCATAACTTTCTTTAAAGTTTATTTTATATGTATTCAATTTTTTTCCTGTGTCTGTGTGTGTGTGTGTGTGTGTGTGTGTGTGTGTGTGTGAGAGAGAGCATGTCACAATACATGTTGGGAGGTCAGAGGACAGCTTGTGGGAGTCAGTTCTCTCCTTCCACCATGTGGGCTCTGGGGATTAAACTCAGGTTGTCAGTTTACTTGCTGAGCCATTTCTATAGCCTTTCTGTGTTCTCTTTATTCATAATGAAATAAGGTATAGGAAGCATGTGGGATCATATCTCCTCTATTCTAGTGAGACTCTAGTGGAGCCTGGTGCCTTGTACCCTTGTCTCTCTTTGAGACCCTTTAGTGTCTCATAAACAATAAAGACCTGCCT
This sequence comes from Cricetulus griseus, assembly GCF_003668045.3. Lineage (NCBI taxonomy): Eukaryota > Metazoa > Chordata > Mammalia > Rodentia > Cricetidae > Cricetulus > Cricetulus griseus. Next base: position 43,623,832 of record NC_048604.1, on the reverse strand, counting down.
GATTCTTACCTGTGTTGTAGTGCTTGGTGCAATAACCTAGATCCTTCTCATCCCGCAAGATAAATTGGGGAAGTGTCAACCCCTCAGCCACTTGGACAGCAGGAGCATCTTCTAGCCACTCAAACATGAGGTCATTCATGGTGTAGCCAACTACAAGTGACAAAGATATCAAAGAGTTTCAGAGTATGCTTTGGGATGAGGATAGAGGTGAGTTAAAGTTAGCTACAGTACATAGTTGAGTAGCAAGGTTTGGGGTTTTGGAATGGCACACTAAATCTTGGAAATGGGAATATTTCTGGAAAAGGAATTCCCTCAGTTGTCTCACAGGCTTAAACTAAATGAGCAAGTCAGAAATATCCCAGGCTACTCTACTGTGTAGTTCTCAAGCTTGATAAATGCCTAGAGAGAAATTACTCTGGCAGACTTAAGATGGAAGCCAGAAAGTTTGGAAAGATGTCAAGGACCCCAGCTGGGAACCTCCTGCCACTTCTTAAACCCAGAGGGGTAAGCATGTGTACTAACCACATGTCCTGAGCTGAGCCTCAGAGCCAGGGCTTCTGCCACTTCACCTCAGGGAAGAGAGCTATTTCTGTCCTTCCAGTCATGCATGGGAGAATGTGCATACCACAGACTCCTAGCCAGGGACTTGAGTTGGAAAACATTCAGACTTAATAGCTGATCGTGCCAGGTTGCTCACAGATTACTTGCAATTCACGATGGCCCATGTCACAGACATGACCATGTTTTCATATGTAAGGGAAGACTGAGGTTTACTGAATCTACTGTAAGGTCCACTGTAGCTGTGTGACTTCAGGCGAGTCATCTGTTCTTCTGTAAAATGAGGCTAGTAGAGGCTGCTCCGCTAAGTTTCAAAGTTGTGAGGGATAATGGGAACCTGCCTGTAAAGGTGGTGTATGAATTCTAAGGGTGGACCACCAGGCATTTTCTTTGTATAACTGTTTACATGTGCTAGAAACTAGGTTGACACTTTTGCCATAGAGGACCTTGGCTGACTTCACCTCTCTAGACACTGTCCTATGTATGCCTGAAGCTGCCTCTCATTCTCTGTAATCATTATCTGTTCATGGAGAATCAGAGTTCCAAGTGTGTACCTTCATCTTGCCCAAAACTGGCATACATACATACATACATACATACATACATACATACATACACACACACACACACACACACACACACCACACACACACACACACACACACACACACACCTTCAGTGTCTTAATTCTGGGAGAGTAAGGATGAAGCTACTTTAGGGACTGCAAGAAGAAATTAGAACAGAGGAAGCACCCTTCAGATAGTGCTTGATGGCTGGCCCAAGTGCATTTCTGTATAAGGCTGGGAGTCATTATGTTCCTAGCTCTATGGGATAGTCATCCCAGCAAGTAATGTGGGAACACAAAAACCACACTGGGCTAGATGTCAGGGAACCTTGGCTTATAGTCTCATCTATGATAAGAGTTGATTGTGTATGCTTGGGCAATTCCCTCTACTGTCTGAAATATCATTGGAGGATATAACTAGCTGTTAATCCAGGCCTTGCCTTGTGATTCACTAGAGTCACTTACAGCTTTCCAGCTGCATTGTGCAGGTCTGGATGTCCATTGGGAAGTTCTTGAGGTCCATTGGGCAGGACAAAATGAGGGTCAGTCTAGTGGGAGCAGTAAAGTAATAACATCAGTTTACAGGGGTGCCACATTGTATAGCACAGACCATCTTCCCACCCTTCCATCTCCATCAGGCTTCTTTTGATACAAAATCCCCTTGGTATATACTAGGTGCACCTGATGCTGTAGAGCACATTCCCATTCTTGAAGATGCGTAGTAACTTGTTGTCTGTGGTCACCTCATGGAAGTTGGCCCCTTTCTCATTGGCAAAGAAGAGGTCAGGCTTCCAGATAGAGTCGAGCATGGAGGGGTCTAGGTCTAGAGAGTCATCAGGATATTCTCGGTAAGCCAGACGTGGGTCATTCCACTGTTGCCGCAAGAAGACATTTACCCGGTAATCCTGGTAGTGAGGAGGACCTATCAGATGCAGTGCTTTTCCCAGGGGCCCAGTAAAACCAACATGAGCAGAAGGGCCACAAGGAGAAAATGCTGGAGATGCATCTTGGGGGCAGTAGATATTTTACAGTGGAGAAAGCCCACTTTGGCCAAATATGGCATAGATGGGAAGGGAAAATACATTTATTTAAATATCTACTGTGCACCACACTCTCTGCTAAGTGCTTTTATGTAGGAATGGAGGCTGAACCCAGGTTCTCGAGCATGCTAGGCAAATACTGTATCACTGAACTAATAAGTGCTCTCCTCATATGTATCATTTTATTTAAACCTTTCATCTTTCTTGCATGTAGAATGGTTTTGTGATCTACACCTTGTATATGGATAATAAAGACCAGGAAAGAAGGAGTCAAACTGCTTAACATAACTATGAGGTGGCAGAATTGGAATTTGAACTCAGGTTTTTCTGATTAAAAAGCCTGCACTCTGCATTGGTTACTTCACATATTTGATGGACTGTTCTTAGCTTGTATTTAGCTAGGGCATCCCCAGGCTAACAGTGACCTCTCAGTCATCAACTCAAGTGTCCTGTAGTTTAAGCTATGTTCACAGAGTAGGAAAAGGATAACAGAAAGGAAATGCTTGCTATTTGTTGAGTTTCTCCATTCACACTGGAACGGAAGTAGGGAGTAGGAAGACCACTTACCATGGTGGTCTCTGTGACGGAGCCAAAACTGTTGATAAAGATGTTGCAGGTCACATTCACAGGTGGGCCTAAGGGTAGCAAAGCACAGCCCATTGGCAGGGTATTCCAGAAAGCTGAGCGCAGGTTCCAGAAATCTCTCTCTGGGCTTCAGATCAGGCCACTGCTGGGAAAAGACTGACAGCTACATGGACCCACAGGCAACAGGGAGGAGGGGTTCTTTCTGAGCTATAAGATCTAGCTTTGGACTTCCAGCCTTTTTCCTTAAGGCTGCCCACCAAATACTGGCTAAGCAATGTGCCACCCAAAATAGTAAGCATGGAGGGGATTTATTAGATGGACAGTTCTTACCTTTAAAATTGGGCCTAATCCTGGCATCATATCCAGATGTCCGTCCCATAAGCTTATCCAAGAAATCAGAGGGGGACATGGGCTGGGACCCTTTGGGCCCAGATTTGACATCCTCTTTTGCCAAAGCCACACTGGACAGGAGAAGAAAAGTTTGAGGATAGTTGCTTTCGACATTTATCACAGAATATGCTTTCCCATCTCCACCCCCCCCCCTTTGGTAAATCTGCCCATTGGTCAGGAAGGTCAGAGAGAATGGGTCTCTGGTGTACTAAACAAGTAGACAAACATTATGAGCCATCATGGCTGCCCAACAATCGTCCTGGGAAATGGCCTTCACTTAGATTATATGTTTTTACTCTTAATTCTCAGTAACATAGTTAGGACTGTTATTTCCATTTTACAGTTGAGAAAACAGACTTGAAAGGTACGTTACCTGTCCAAAGCCTCAGAACTTCTGAGTGACACAGTCAGTACTCAAACACCAGACTAAGAACCTTTTTAGTGTTCTCTTCTTGAAGGCGCTTTGAAAGCATTCAAAGAAGAATGGCAGCTTACCCAGTGTGCTTAGCCAAGGATAGGAGGGGATTTAGGACAAACAGTTTCTCTGAGAACTGGTATCAGTTGCTTGGGCTTTCTGTAAGATTTTCAGGACTTAGAACCCCGCTACTGTTAGGGTGGGCTTGGTTTGTGCCATTTCTTGTCTTCTTTTTTGCATACCAAGAGGCTACATTTAAGTTTGGGGTCATGGCTACTACAGGCAGGTGATTATGGTAATTAAGCAGGGATCTATAGACATGGGAGAGTTTCCCAACAGAGTGATCATACTGAGGTAAACTCCCATCTTTCTCTACCGAACATCTTGATTTGGGGGAAGATGTCAGTATGTTTTGGCTTGGCATAGAACCTAGCCTCTTTGCTTTTGTCAGTTTTTCTCCTAAGAGAGCCAAGGAGATGGATCAGTGAATAAAATGCTTGTTGCACAAGCACAAGGAACAGCATTCAGATCCTCAGCACCCAGGTAAAAATCTGGTGGACATGGTAACACACTTGTACTCCTACCACTGGGGAGTCTAACTCTCCCGTGGCAAGGTAGATGGCTAGATGTGCTGAAATTGGCTAGATATGGGTTCAGCAAATGACCCTGCCTCAATATATAAGGTAAAGAATGATTGAAGAAGACACCTGACATCAACCTCAGGTGGCCACACATATATGCACACATGCATGCCAGTGTGCACCTACATGCATTTGTGCCCACATGTAGGCAAACACTTGTACACACATACATACAAGTTTCCTCTTAGGAACAGAAAAGTCCCTTTCACATACTTATTTACCAGTGTAGTAGCCAACACATAGATGAGCACCAGGGACTCAGCAAAGCCTGAGATCTTAGGAATGAACTCAGGCCAGAATCCTGTCTAGAGCAGGTACTGCCTTGCTGTATCTTGCAGTCATCACTGTGCCATCTCCACAGCTGCCATCTCCACAGCTGCCATGACTGCTGCACTGTGGGACTGAGCAGCGGGATGACAGCTGCCTTTCTGCATCGTAGTCTCCTTTAAGCCAGCAGCCCCCTTTCCCCAATGAGTCTGTATTCTGATCAGTGACCAGTAGAATTATTAAAGGAGCTAAGGCACCACAAGCCTTATCTAGGTTAATTCTCACACCAGTCCTCCCTGATTATCTCTGTATCCTTGGGACATTGGTTCTAGGACCCCTTTGTAGATAATCAGATTTTCAAATGCTTAAATCTTTTATATAAATTGGTATAGTCTTTTATAGTCTTGGCATATAGCGTGTGCTCATCTTCCTGCATACTAGTCAATCATTTCTTGGTTCTAACACCTAGTGCACTGAAATGTTATACATGCAGTTGTTTAGGAAATAAGGACAAGGAAAATCCAAATATGACCAGCACAAGTGCTATTGGATATTTTGTGTCTATGATGCTTGAATCTGAAGATATGGAACTAATGGATATGAAGAACAGACTGTATATAGATAAGGAGATGGGGGACCAATAAGGTGAAGGTGAAGTGGCTTCAGGGGCCTGAAGTTAGTGAATGGTACAGCCAAAATTCAAAGCCAGTAACTTCAAGACTCAATGTGTCTATCATAGTACTATCACAAGGAAAGTATCCCAGGATGATCTATCAAAGAATCAAAGTGAGAAACAGTGAAGACCTGCCCCACTGTGATTCCTAGAGTTCTGCCTTGAATCCCCAAAGCAGGTGGAGTCCCTTGCCCTGGGGACAGAGGCCACCCTGGCCCCTGGCAGGAGTAGCCATGGCAGGTGGCTTAAGCAGGCTGGGGAAATCCAAGGAGGTTGGTGGTGATGCTGGGGCAGACAAAAGTCTGTGGGTTCACCACAGGATGTCCACACTAGCCAGGTGGTTCTTCTGCTGCTGTTGTCGCTGCTGTTGGCCACCTGCCTGCTGGGAAGCCATATGGCCCTGCTACAGAGCAGCCAGACCTCCCTACTGTCCTCAGCCCCACTCAAGTCACCTCTTCTCTAGTCCCTGTCCTAGAACTCTAGGATAGGCTGTGAATCTTTGTTCTCTCTTTAGTCCCCAAACCTGTTTTGGTTCCCCACCTTCTGAGATTTTCTTGTCTAAGGAAACAAGAGTTACTTTCTGAAACCACTGTATCCACTTTCCTGCCCCTGAGAAGTTCCAAACACTAACAGGACCTAGAAAGATCCAGAACTAACGATCATTTAGGGCCCTTGGTGGTATGAGGAGAGAACTTTGCTCTAGCTACTGGGTACTTGAGCAACCCTGAACATGTCACTACCCTTCTCTAGGCTTCAGTTTCCATATGTACAGCTAATAGCTTAAACTTAGGACTCTCTAAGAGCCCCCTTCCTCTAATTCCATGCACTTTATAAGCACACATGGTACTTCTACCACTTGTTCTTGGAACTTGAGGCGGTCTCCCCTCTACAAGGGTCAACTCAGTGACCCCTCTGTGTCTGTTATATCTGCATCCTAACAACTCCCACTAAGTGGCCATTCCATTCTGAGCTGCTTTTCACTTCTAAGCATACTGTCCCACTTTGCACCCCTTCCTGCCTGCCATCCAGTGTGTCCACAAGCAATGGGGCAGAACGTGCCTCAGAAGCAAGATGCTTTGGGACACTCTTTGGGTTAAGTGGAAGAAGATACTGGTCTGGCATTCACTCTTGCCACTTTGAAGGCCACCAGTATAGCCAGGCCTTAGTGTCTTTTCTCATCAGTGTACCCTGTCAACCTACACTAGCTCTTGTTATAATGAGAAGGGGCAAATGGTCAGGGGGCGTTTACAAGGAGCCCCAAGAATTCCTCACTTACAAACCCAGGAAATAACTGCTACCTGGCTCCTCTAACAGGACAGTGAGCAGCCATGTATACAAGGGCTGCAGAAAGCTAAGGTTCAGGCAGCTCGGCTCCATCCTGCTGTGGTCCTGTAGCAAACCTATGCCACCTGCAGCCTCTTTGGCAGGCATCTGACATATGTTTCTCTCATTTTAGGGATTCAGCTGGTAGGGAGAAAGGGTTCAATTACAGGACAAATGACCTCTATTTTAGACTCAGCCACCTAGCCCCTACCCAGACCCATGCAATTCAATTATACAGAAGCTCCTCTACGAACACTGGGACCCTGTATCTGTATTGGACAGCTCCTGGGTCCTGACTAAGGAGGGTGTGTCCTTCCCCCGAAGCCCTCCAGACTGTTTTTTTTTTTTGCAAACTTAGAAGAAACTGTGCCAGCTGCCCCATCTGTTACCATCAGCCCCCAGCCAGTGTTTGCATGCACCTCCTCACCCCACTGAGCTCACCTGAGTAGGACCTTCCCTGGCAGGGTCCAGAGGAGAAGGAAGAGCGTTGCAGGAACAAGAGTTGTCATTCTGCAGGGACCTTGTAGTCCTTTCTCTGCCTGGCTGTCAAGGTGAGAGTAGATATCCCTGTGGGAAAGGCAACAGCACAGAGCCCTTCTCCAGCTTGGGCTGGAATAAGGAGCCTGTGTGTCTGGGCTAGGAGTTAAGCTCTCTTTCCTCTCCTGCCTCTTTTCTGCCCTGTCCTTAGCAGTTAGGGTGTAGAACTACTCCCCTGGAACTGAACCTGACACAAATAACCACCCAGCTCCAGCTGGACTTGTCTTGGATTGAGGAGGGCCCTCAGCCTGCCGGTCAGGGAGCCAGAAAAGATTCTCTTTGGGTAGCAATTCACTCTGCAAACCCTGGAGAGTCTTGGAGGGGAGGGAGGAAGGAGACGGGCAGAAAGACGTTTCCCTCCCTCCCACATCCCCCTAGATGCACCCTCCGAAAGCAGCAATTTAAAGGCACAGTCGCCAGCAGCTGGAGTGGGGTTCCCAGCTTGTCTGAGTTCTGGGGAGGAGCTTGGACTGCTGAGCTGCTGCTTGGGGAGAGCCTGAGGTGTTAGGTCCAGCCTCCAACTCTCCAGGAGGGATGCTTACAAGTAGACAGCCTTGTTACCCCTGTGCCCAACAGCTTTCTTTTCATCCTGGAGCCAAGATGGGGTACTAAAGTAAAGTCCTAATGTTTTTTCTAAGGGAAAAAGGCCCCAGAGGGTCATGGCGGAGCCCCAGGGTATCCTAAAAATGACAGTTTCAGGTCAAATGGAGGTGTAGAGGAGGCTGGCTGCAGGGGCTGCCTTTCTGTACCATCTGGATGGAGGCATGGAAGATGGCGGCCCACAGTCTGCCCCTCTCTTTACCTGCCCAATTCTACCATTCTCCTATCCCCCTTTAACCTTGTAGTTAATTCATTCTCTCCCTTGGTTTCCCTCCCTCAGGCAATCTTTGTGGAGTCTGTCACCTGTTGTAGCTCTCAAAATCCTTCCTCCTCAGTATCCATTCCCAGGCCTGCTTGTGGGAAGGGACGACTGTCCTGGGTGGAGGTAAGGGCCAAGCATGGCCAGGACATTGGCTTTGTAAGCTTTAGAGGAATCACAGGTGGGAAGTGAGGTGGGGAGGACAGTGCTTGAAGGCACACAACCCTGGGTGGAGGAAGAGAGACAGAGTGTGACTTTGCTTTCTGCACATTTGCCCGCGCCATCTAGATGCTTAAGGAGCTCTGTTTTCTCCTGTCTGCCTGTTTGTCCAATTTTCCCCATGTATCATCTAAGGAAGCACAGGGACTTCCCCTAGTGCCTCTCCCTCCCTGCTTTGCTCTCTTCTCTTCCTCTCCCCAAACTTTTCCATCATCCACTGTTTTTTCCATCTCAGTTTTCCTCTGTTCCTTCTCTAGATCTCACCTCCTAAGTTTGTGTCCCCCTTTCTTTCCCCTCTCTTTCATTGTTTTCATTCTCTAGCTCCCTTGTATCTTCAGTCTCTCACACTTTCCTCCTTAATATAGCAGTGAAAAACCAAAGACGTTCTTTTCTTTGGTGGAAACTCTCCTACCTGCTTTGCAGAGGTTAAGTATGTGCCGGGCAGGGCTGGGGGGATCAGTGCCACTTTGTACTGATCAATTTGTCACCTGGCTGGCTGTAGTATCTTATCCAGCCTCTCCAGAAAGATATTTGAGAAGATTGAATGCTTTTGCCCGGGGGTGGGGGAGTCCTATTGCCTATATAGAAGGATTAATAACAAGTCACTCATGTGTAGAAGTGGTGCAGCATCTCCCTTTTTTGCTGTGTTATTATTAATGAAGAGGATTTTTTGAAATTACAGATGAAAGCCAAAGAAGAGAATTTTCAGGAATAAAGGCTGAAATATTGATGAGTAAGATGAGCTTTTGGAATTGGGACTGAGAATGCTATATGCTTCAATGCTTATATGGTGGGTAAACGCAAAATACTAACTACCCTAGTAGCATCTTTAGCCACCCTTTCACCTGCTCACCCTTCCCCCTTGTTTCCCTTAAGCATCACATAACCCACTTTCAGGCAGGAGCAGAACCTGGAACCTTTCAAGGCAGAGAAGCAGGCTGGGAAGTTGAGAAAAGTGTTGCACTCATCTCCTTTGTGTAATTTCCCCAGCCTCTGACAACCCTGATCCTGTCCCTTCCCTTGCCCTAACAGTACCCCCACTTCTCTCAGGTAGCAAGACAAGACCCTTAAAATTATCTGGCCATATTTTTATTTCCCTGATTTCTCTAACACTGTCTGTTCTGTCTTCCCAGTCTTGGGCTATTTTCACATGTTGCCTACGAAGTATTCTTCCCTAATCTTACCCATCTGGACTCAGAGTTCTTGTTGCTTTGACAAGCAAGACATATGGAAACACTATCACTGCCCTTAGGTTTGAGTTAGGAGATCCTTTGTGTATTCTCAGGTCCCTCCCCTTCCATCTCCTCAGCATACCACACTCTGGTTTCTGTGCCTCTCCCCCACTCTGTCAAGAGCTCCCTGAGAGCAGAGATACATTATCTGCCAAATCCACAGCACAGGATAGGCAATTAGGGAACACTTTTTAAAAGATGCACCCTTGGCACCAAGATCCTCAAGTTTACCACCTATGAGTCACTCTCTGTCAAGTCAGAATGATAAGTTTGACATACAGAGAAAGGACCAGCATGAGGCAGTGGTAATAAGGAGAAATGAGGAAGTCGTTTTTATTCACTTGCCCCTTGGGCCCGTGGCCTCACATTCAGTCATCTGGAATTCTTGGCTAATGGAAGGCATAGTCCCCTGGGGACTGGTCCATTGTTGCAGGTCTCACCTCCTCTGTGCCCCATGGGATCCCTGAGAGCTGAAAGCATGGCAGGGTCAGCTTCCTGGGAGGACAGATTCTTTCTCATGAGAGGCTGCAGCAATGAGCAAATGTCTGGCTGGTCTGATGAAGAGGTACAGCCTTCCTAGGGTGCCCAGGGGCAGACTCTGAATAGAGAAGGAAACAAAAAAGCTAAGGAAGCTGCTGCTTGATATTGGCAGCAATCAGCTGAGATGCTAATTTCAAAATCTGCTGTACTAAAAAGGAAGCCATTTCTCTGAAATGACAGTGGTGGAAGAATCCAAAATTGTGTCCATCCTTGACCTATAACTGCTTTTCCTTCTCACTACCACACTCTGATGCACAAGAATCTCCATGTTATGAAAAGGACTGTATCTTTTCCACCTTGGCAATTGGATGCTACATTGGCATGACAGCTGGCTTCCATACATTGCTGAAGTGGTGTAGAAGTTACAATAAACACCGTTTTCATATTTTTGTGTTGATAAAAGTTACTTCTATAAGTGTAGTTTTGTAAGTACTATCAGTGTAGTTTTGTAAGTGCTAAAAGTGCATTAAACATATTTTCACAAATGTTTAATTCAACAAATAGAAGCTATCAATTTCAGTCTAGTATAGTGAAAATTGCATCTGCACCCTGCTGACAAGCAGACTTCCAGAAACTTCCATGTGTGTAGCATTTCATTATTAGAATGGGTATTGTTTATAAATTCTGTGACTTCTGGGCTACATTTGAAGAGGCAAAATTGGAAAAAGATTTCGCTTAACTTCCTGGATCTATTCCAGTAACTGTGGATGCTGTGGTCCTGATGTTGCCCATTTCACTTATTAAAGTAGAGTAGACTGAGACACACCTCAAAAAGTAGGCTGTATTCACAATCAGAGAAAACTCTCAGGCTTAAGGAAATTTCGAAAACCATGGGATAGGAAGTTGAAAGGGGGTGTTGTGTGGAAATAAAAGACAGACACCTTTGAAGAAATCTGCTGCTGCTGATCAGAGTATTTGTTAGATCTTCAAGGAACATGACTGCATCATCTTTCTGTATGTGCGATTTCCCTTTCAGAGTCATTTTTAACTTTCAAGGATGTGATAGTTTACTTGACAGTAGGAGCTCCACTTGGTGCTTGGGAGCATTGGCAGCAGAGGCAGGAGGCCGATTAGCCCTCCAGATATTGGAAGATGAGGCAGAGAGTGTGGCAGAGTATAGTATCAGAGATGCTGGGAATCTCGCAGTGCTAGATTCAGGTGGTGCAAGGGAGAACAAAATTGTATATGTTAGAAATATTCACACAAGCTTTGGAGAGTGACTGGTTCAAGTTTGATGCTTCAAAGATTTGACCCGCATTTCTTGAAACATTTCAGGCATGGACTTTGCAGGGATAGTGTGGGATTATAACTTCTGGTAGGCCTGTGGAGAGGTTAACTGAGATCCTTTCAGTCTTCAATGACAGGGCAGCTCTCAGCACCAGAACAACATCGGGGGCAACCCCTGCCTTTGTTGCTGGCTTCTGTATTCAGTATCCAGGATAGAGCAGAGTGGTAGTGCTCTAGCTAGAGAAAATGTATTGAGTAACACTGAGGTGTGCATTGTTTCTCCCCTGCTACATCCTTAGAATCATCAGTCACTCCATTAGTCACTGAAGGGCAATTTACTAGCTGTGCAAAAGTTTCATTAAGGTTTCCCACAGAGTTTGCATTGATTCTCCTCAACTCTTGGCTTTTGTAACTCTTCCACATTCTTATTCAGAGTTGATAGGACCATGCCACGACTCCTCAAAGCTAAATTTTCCTTTTGTTTGTGGCTATGCTTGTGAATTTCTTATTTCACTCATTTGGACATTGTTGATAATCTGTGGCTGTGTAGAATGAGAAGACCTTACATAGCAAAAGCAACAGAACTTAGAAAAATCAATATTTATTTTATCAAATGGATTTCATTTCTACTAGTTCATGTATGTGATCCACAAAGATGTATTGAGTGTAAATCATATTGCAGATGTTCTAGGTACCAGAGATATAATAGTAAACAAAGCAGATGTCTGTACTCTTGTATAGTGTGTATTTTAGTTGGTTAGTAATATAATTCCTTTCCAAGAGGGTTTCTGCATGGATTGTCAGATCCAGTCCTGAGCACCTCTCATAGCATCTGAGAGGTTACATGTTACAGGGCATAGAAAACAAGCAACTTTTCAGTAGGCGGTAGTGAACTTCATTTCCATCTATTGCAGAATCTGCCTGCTAGTGATGACATAGCTCATCACTCACCAGAAACCCTCCCAAAGTCTTTGTACTCTCTTCAGTAATCCAGCCATAAGCACATTCTCCTCCTTGGGAGAGTTAGGTGAGATTAGCAGCACTGTTCACTGTGGGGCCTCTCTAAGTAGTTTCTGATTGTTTAGGATCGCAGTTCCCTTCCTTTCCCCTCCTTTCCACCTTTATTTTAGATTTTCTTTCTTCCTTTCTTTTTTCATCATGATTTAATTAAATGTCCACTGTGTTAAGTAGGACACCAGACAATGAAGCAAGGAAAACGTTGGTGACTACATAGAGTTATGTACAAAGTTGAATTTGCAGTAGTTACGCCAATAATGTGGATAGAGCTAAGTCTGGAAAATTTATATGCCAAAAAATTAGAAGTTTAATTGAATGAACATTGGATTAGCCTAAGCTTGTACTCTTGTAGGGCTCATCATCTGAGTATGCACATATGTGTGCATGCAGACTAATATACAAATAGTTCCCTCCTTCATAATCTGAAGGTGGTACTCCTGCTGCTAGCAATTATCACCCAAGAGTGACTGACTATTGCTGAAGAATTTAGATTTTGATGAGTAAACTTTTGATTTGTTGCTGTGATTTCTACATATACTGTGCTAATGAAGCCCCATCAGCCACAGTTACTTAGCCAGAATAATTGGAATCCCCAGGTAAGGTGCCAAATTGAACCCCCCTTTTTGTGCCAGGAATGATTACTCATTTTTTGTGACGTTTTACTGCATATGGCCTCAAATAAAAAATTCTAATAAATAACAAGTACTTCAAAAACTCACCAAAGATGCTAATCAGATAACAGGCTACTCCAAACCTCAGCAGGTCACACACATCAGCTTTTGCTGCCACCTACTCCTGCAGTGTCAGCAACATCATCCTTAGACAGTGAGTATTGCTTTGAAAAATCTGACTTCTCTTTTCTACCCATTGTCCGTTTCTTTCTGTAACCTTCACATTGCCTTTCTACCATGTATTACATCCCACGTGTTCTATAATCCCCTCACTTTCCACAGCAGTGTGCCCACTGCTGAGTCAAAGGCAGGTGCTCTTCCACAACTGCAAACCCAGTACAACTAGCTTCAATTATGGTCCAGCTTCAGGAGAGACAAATAGGATGCTGAGGTCTTGATATTTTCAGGCAAGCAGTAGCACAGAGGCAGG